>NC_047524.1:23805809-24105809 GCF_902827115.2 Pseudochaenichthys georgianus
CAGGTAAATACACACTTCTACTTGTATAAAACTGACCTTTGTACGATTAATACTTCATAAAATACTGCAGATCCTTTATCTTACCTCTTTCTAATCTACACACATAAAAGTATTTAAATGAAGTTACACAACAGTGTTGTTGATACAGAGTTGGAGTTTATTCACACGTCACTACAGTGGGTAATGTTTTCAAGAAACATTGAACAGTGCTGCCACATATGACACAGGAAAAAAAGAAAAGACTCTGAACCCTTTCTTTGCCAATATATAAAAATAGTGTTGCTACAAAAGTATAAATTAGGCTTACTAATAAGACAACTCATATCTGAAGCTAGACAGGAATCTGCTGCCAAGTGCAATAAAAAAGACTAAATTAATAGAATCAAACCCTTTTTTGTTGCATTTTAGTAGATTATAAAAGAAATGCCTTTAAAATAGGATGCAAGCAACACTAGTTTATTAACCTAATTGATAATAGACTATAATCAATTTAAGTTTGCATTCTTATACCATTTTGTACAATAATTATAATGAATAAGTTCAAACAAACTCAAATTTACAGCTGATTAATAACGGTATCTAACTTGAGTTTTTATCATATCAAAAACCTGTTGAAATGCTACTGTTTTATTACGCATCGGCAGCCTCCAGGAATGCTTCTTTCACAACTTCGCCGTCTTTGAAAGACTTCATGTGTTTCGCAAGAACGTGACTGACACGATAAGATGCTCTGGAAAAGCCTTGCTCTGGTTGTTGGGCCTGGTGAAAATGGACTGCTGTGCATTTAGCTGTCCCTTTCAGGTCCCTCCCCTTTTGGGAGCGTAGGGCAGAATTAGGAGGGAATTCCGTCTCGTAGCGTTTGTGCACTGTTTTGAAATACCGCTCCTAAATTATCCTTCTTCGATAAAGCCACGCTCGCATTGCAGATGAGACAGATGGACTTTGAATTGGAATAGATACAAAAATAATCATCCTCCCACTCGGAGTGAAAATTATATATGTGTTGCTTCTTGTGTGTGTGCGGACTGTCATTCCTGGTGTTGACACGGACAACGTTAGCGAACTAGTGCACTGCCCACCAGCCACGCCCCGACACATGGGGTCACGCCGGCCAATCACAAAGCTTTGATGCGTTCAGGTGCATTATTCTGGCACAGGAAGATTATGTTATAGGACATTAACGATAAAACAGAATATTGTTGTTCTATTTTTAGGAACATCTCGCGATTTCGACTGGGAATCTCCCCTGGTGTAGAGGGATTTTGTGCTTTTTTGTTACTTGTTTTTTGCACATTAACTTCATGTTGGCATTGTCACTCCGGGTAATATTTCATGTGTAATGTAAGCTATAGAGAGGACCAATATGTGTGTGCAGTGAAAAAAGGTGTTTTTGGTGCTCCATATGTGCTACATAGACGTTTGCCTCTAAGATGGTTTCATTTTCAAATTTATATTTTAACCATCATGCCATGTTTTCTGCTTCCGTACTCCTTGTGCACCCTCAGTAATCTGACTTGAATCCCATTTATTTGCACAGTTTAAAGCCGATTTTTCTCATTTTCGGACAAGGAGGGGGTAATCAACACCAAATTGATTTTTAACTAATCATAAGCTATGCACACTTTCTGCATATATAGTCCAAATCAGGTAAAACATTGACCAGATGCTAATAAATATGTTCATTGTCTTCTAGTAGCCTCCATTGCTTCCACCTAAAGACGGTAGGGTGGCTAAATCTGAATTAGAGTGGTGTGTTCTAGGATTATGTTTACTTCCTCCTTTGAAGGACTTTGAATGCTGCTCAGTGAAGAGGGGACTCCAGGTAAAAGCTCCTATCCTGTATTGATGTCCCTTATTAAATATAACAATCACAAATTAGATCATTTAGAGAAAAAGCGAGCGGGAGTTACCGATAACATCAGCAGATGCAGCTCTCGTAGGCTTTCAGAATAACCAACTCAAAGAAACTTCTTCACTGACTTCACTTGTTTCTTCGACACTCTCATTAATGCCACGGTGGGTCTTTGTCTCCAAAGCAATTGAACACATTTCCCCGGGGATCAAGTGGTCAGTGATCGGGAAATAAATCAAATGTCATGAGTAGACGGATGTCTATCTGTCTCCCGGGGTGGCATATTGACTGAGTGACTGATTTAGATACTGACTGTCAACTGGTTTGTTGATTAATCATTTTGTGCCAATAACACTGAACGCATCGCTTCAGTAATTGCTCGTATGGATAGGAGAACATGTGTGACGGATTTATCGGCGTAAGATAGTAAAACTGATGAAGTCAGTTCACTGTTATAGAGAGCAAATGTAATTGATGCTTTTCTTGAACTGTTTAAGGGAGAAGTGTTGTCACAAACATATCATGGATCATTCCATTTCAGGGATTACCATAAAAGAAGGGTTAGCAGAGATGGTATGTGCCACAAACTGGCTTTATAGGCTACAATTAGCCTCTTTTTTCCAGACTAGGAGATTTTCAGTTTTATATCAAAAGTCTTGAACTCTGTTGGAAGGATTGCTTCGAAACTTGGCAATCCATGTTCCTCCCTGGTAAATTATAAAAACTGGGGATCAGACTCACAATCAGAGTAATTAAACAAGGGAGAAAAATATAACCCTAACCCAAAAATAAGTATTAACAATATAAAAGTAAATGAACAATTAAAGTAGTAATATCTGTACTGCATGTTGTTCTAATAAACAGTTCTAAAATACACCAAATTAAATCTAGTTCATTCGGGATCCAGCAATATTTAAAAATAGGCATTTACTTTCAGATAATGTCAAGTGTAATCTAATACATTAGCCAACAAGATAGGACGCATCATACATTAGAATCAAAGACTATTTAAAAATGTAAGAATGGCTCCATCTTACATATTAATACATCAGTTGTAATATCTCCATAATATACACAGTATTTATATATAACACTCTTAATGCAGGAATTCTGCATAAAAAGAGCTGTCACTTTGGAACTTTTAGTGCATTATACAGCTGATACCACATTGCACTAATTGACATATGGCATTTTTTATTGATCAATCAATCAGTTTTCCCTGATGAATACAATAAGCCTTGTGAAGTGCAATGTATTGCAACTTTACAGAAACCCTGGATTAGGAAATCTATTAGAATTTCAATACTCTTAAGTGTCAATGTGCAAAATGCAATAATGATTAAAGAACACTTTTCAACTGCTTTTGGGATTGCCCAATTGTGGAAGCCTTTTGGAAAGATGTTCCAGGCACAGAATCAGAAATACTTTCGGACAAACTACCAGAATGCCCAAAACTCTTAGGGTTTTCCAAGACTTAAATAACACCAAGAAAAATGTATTGGTATTATTGAAGCTAGACAATATTTGGCTTTCGGGAAACACGATTAGTCAGTGGCTAAAAGACCTGTCTCATTGCCTGGCCATAGATAAATTAACCCTTCTCCCTTCCCCTCCCTGCCCCCGCTCCCCTCTCCCCCTCCCTCCCCTCTTTCTCCCCGCCCCCCTCTCCCGCCCCCACCTATGTCCATATCTACTGTTGTTTATTCATGCCAAATGCCCCCTCTTTCTGACTGACTGGTCCCGATATCTGTATCGCACGGGCAGTAGAGCGGGGAGCCCGGAGTGCTCTGTTACAGGGCACTCTGTATTTCATATTGTGTTTTACTACCATTAAAATCAGATTATTGTTATAATTTTTATGCCGGTGTTTTGAACTCCTTCTCTTATTAATCTGACCAGGCTCATCTAACGGACGGCGTGGAGCAGAGGTGGGCTTTAAGCCACCACTACTGTGTTTGCTCCTACAATACATATACTCTCAACTTGTCCAATTCACATTATTTATGGCTACAGATGTTATGGCTTTAATAGCGTCCTCAGATTCTTTCTCATCTGGTTTATTGGCTTTGGAGATGAGCTAATAAATGCTAATAGCCAACAAATAGCAGGACATACCTGTGCTCTGAATGGATGTATAACAACATCAGACTACCTACATTATGGATCTCTAGAAGGCCATATGGTTGTGACTCTTAACTCTCAGGGACAAAAGGGTAAGTAGTATGATATTTATATTAATGCCATAAAATCTCTCAGGAGGAGGTCAGGGTGGATGGGAACAAACAAAGCCTCAAATACAGGTGACTGTTGACTTATCGTTTACAGCCAACTGTCAACTTTTATGTATTTGGTCCTATAGCCTTGCTACCTTGCTTTTCCCTAACTTCAAAGCCTGCGCAAATGAAAATGTTTATGTGAGCAATGATTGAAATGACTCTGTGTAATGGTACATCATAGTGACCAACCAAACCAAAGAGAGCTAGCTACCATAGACGGTTGTTCTGAGCTCCTCCTAGCAGCATTGCTTAGTGGAGACCGTTAAACTCACCATCGACTTAAAATTGACATTTTGGGAGAAAATCTGATGTGGGTGGCAGACGTGTTATTTAATGAAATATAGATTTATAGTACACACCTTTTTTTACCTTCAAATCTATCCACATTGTTTTTTGAATGTATTGATACATGTTTCTTAGCAAGCTGTTATATCTACCATGTGAGGAGGAGGGTATGTGTCTATAAGTCTGAGCATTAAGTAACAAATGATCATACTGATAGAAATGTTGGCGGTTATTGATCGTACAATGTACAGAGGGGAACATTTTTAAAATAAATCTGATAACAATGCTTCCTAGCATCTTCAGCTTTCTGTTTCTGTACATTATCTGGGCACTGTTTTTGTATTTCCGACAATACTGTTCTGGAATTCTTCCTGAAGGCACAAAATAACAAAAAGACAAAGTTAATTACTGGTTGATTCTGATTTGTTTCTTAGGTGAAGATGATCAAAACAGAGGTAAATGAAGTGAATAATGGACACATTTCACAGGTATGTTTATGGTACCATGTGTCTGGTTTATGTGTTTGTAAGGTGAATATATGTAAGGGTTATGATAATAACCCCCATATGGCCAAACAAATCAATTGCATCTCTAATTTAGTATAGTTTACCTTTCCCATGGTCCTTTTATGAACTCAGTAAACAAGTAGTATTTGTGTCTAAAAATAACTTCTCCCACATTTTAACAGTCATATTTTGGCTTTAAAAAGTACAGGCAAACAATGTTGCTCCTCAATTAGTGGCACCATATCACAGACCGCTCATACGTGTACTTGTTAAGGCAATGAGAAACTATAGAATTGGTCGTGTAATTTTGTCGGATGACGGACCAGCGACATGACGTGTACTGTAATTGGTTGGTGTTATCAAACAAGTGTTGTCTTTTATAAAGGTGTCTGCGTGGAGGATCAGAGACACAGTAATTCCAGCAGCCAGTTTTAACAGCAGAGTGTCTAAAATGTAAATGATGACTCATATTTCCTTATCGGAAGAGAACATGTGCGTTGATGAAATGGTTTGCCAGTACCACAGTATATCTGCGTTTCAATAATGAGGGTTATCGCTCCTGCTCCGCAGCTGTTCCTCAGCCATTACATTTTCTACATGTGCCAATCCCATAATTCATATGCAGAGATGTACAGTATTCTCTACTTACAGTACAGCCAACGCATAATACCCTGTCAGCATTCAGACCTGAGGAGGTAATTACTATCTGCAAAAAAGCGCAACTGTGCCCAAAAGATGCTGAAAACACAATTTGTTTACAAATCAAGAGGCTGTCGGAAAATCTGTTTATGTAAACAATGCTTAAGGATGTTCTGACAGCAGCTTGATAAGTTACTTTATTTTGAGCTGCATAATAAAGAAGAATATTACGGGAACTTTTTATTCGAATATCTTACAAAGACAATTACACTGACATGTTTGTATTCCAAGGACTAACCCTAACATAAGACATCTAGAGCACACTGCATTTTGTGTCTCGTATATTTTGATGTTTTACTGCAGAATTTACCAGCCTGATCCTCAAAAACAACAATCCCATACAACATTGTGAATTTATTTTTGAGAGAAAACATATTTCCTCCCAGATAACATTAGTTTTTGATGTATCAAACATATGTCCATAACGAAAGTCCCGAAAGTCCAAATACAGAAGAGATTTATGCTGAAGAATATATCAATGTCGACTCCTTTAATTTGTCCACAATGGTTTTATTTCAACCATCAAGCTTTACCAAACAATCGGTTTTGTTGTGTTTTGTTTAAATGTACCTTAACCACTTTAACCAACCTTGCAACCTTACTATGCGAGAACAAAAGTTAAAATGTTATTGAGAATGCCATTTAGCTTCATGGAACGTAATTTGCATTGTGTTTATGTTACCTTTAATGGTGTAGAGCAGGGGTGCCCAACCTTTTTTTAACCGAGAGCTACTTTTAAAGTTGCCAGTCTGCCGAGATCTACCAGTCCACATAGAGAGGCGTAGCCATTACTGACAGCCTACTACCAGGTAAATACACACTTCTACTTGTATAAAACTGACCTTTGTACGATTAATACTTCATAAAATACTGCAGATCCTTTATCTTACCTCTTTCTAATCTACACACATAAAAGTATTTAAATGAAGTTACACAACAGTGTTGTTGATACAGAGTTGGAGTTTATTCACACGTCACTACAGTGGGTAATGTTTTCAAGAAACATTGAACAGTGCTGCCACATATGACACAGGAAAAAAAGAAAAGACTCTGAACCCTTTCTTTGCCAATATATAAAAATAGTGTTGCTACAAAAGTATAAATTAGGCTTACTAATAAGACAACTCATATCTGAAGCTAGACAGGAATCTGCTGCCAAAGTGCAATAAAAAAGACTAAATTAATAGAATCAAACCCTTTTTTGTTGCATTTTAGTAGATTATAAAAAGAAATGCCTTTAAAATAGGATGCAAGCAACACTAGTTTATTAACCTAATTGATAATAGACTATAATCAATTTAAGTTTGCATTCTTATACCATTTTGTACAATAATTATAATGAATAAGTTCAAACAAACTCAAATTTACAGCTGATTAATAACGGTATCTAACTTGAGTTTTTATCATATCAAAAACCTGTTGAAATGCTACTGTTTTATTACGCATCGGCAGCCTCCAGGAATGCTTCTTTCACAACTTCGCCGTCTTTGAAAGACTTCATGTGTTTCGCAAGAACGTGACTGACACGATAAGATGCTCTGGAAAAGCCTTGCTCTGGTTGTTGGGCCTGGTGAAAATGGACTGCTGTGCATTTAGCTGTCCTTTCAGGTCCCTCCCCTTTTGGGAGCGTAGGGCAGAATTAGGAGGGAATTCCGTCTCGTAGCGTTTGTGCACTGTTTTGAAATGCCGCTCCTAAATTATCCTTCTTCGATAAAGCCACGCTCGCATTGCAGATGAGACAGATGGACTTTGAATTGGAATAGATACAAAAATAATCATCCTCCCACTCGGAGTGAAAATTATATATGTGTTGCTTCTTGTGTGTGTGCGGACTGTCATTCCTGGTGTTGACACGGACAACGTTAGCGAACTAGTGCACTGCCCACCAGCCACGCCCCGACACATGGGGTCACGCCGGCCAATCACAAAGCTTTGATGCGTTCAGGTGCATTATTCTGGCACAGGAAGATTATGTTATAGGACATTAACGATAAAACAGAATATTGTTGTTCTATTTTTAGACACATCTCGCGATCGACTGGGAATCTCCCCTGGTGTAGAGGGATTTTGTGCTTTTTTGTTATTGTTTTTTGCACATTAACTTCATGTTGGCATTGTCACTCCCGGGTAATATTTCATGTGTAATGTAAGCTATAGAGAGGACCAATATGTGTTGTGCAGTGAAAAAAGGTGTTTTGGTGCTCCATATGTGCTACATAGACGTTTGCCTCTAAGATGGTTTCATTTTCAAATTTATATTTTAACCATCATGCCATGTTTTCTGCTTCCGTACTCCTTGTGCACCCTCAGTAATCTGACTTGAATCCCATTTATTTGCACAGTTTAAAGCCGATTTTTCTCATTTTCGGACAAGGAGGGGGTAATCAACACCAAATTGATTTTTAACTAATCATAAGCTATGCACACTTTCTGCATATATAGTCCAAATCAGGTAAAACATTGACCAGATGCTAATAAATATGTTCATTGTCTTCTAGTAGCCTCCATTGCTTCCACCTAAAGACGGTAGGGTGGCTAAATCTGAATTAGAGTGGTGTGTTCTAGGATTATGTTTACTTCCTCCTTTGAAGGACTTTGAATGCTGCTCAGTGAAGAGGGGACTCCAGGTAAAAGCTCCTATCCTGTATTGATGTCCCTTATTAAATATAACAATCACAAATTAGATCATTTAGAGAAAAAGCGAGCGGGAGTTACCGATAACATCAGCAGATGCAGCTCTCGTAGGCTTTCAGAATAACCAACTCAAAGAGAACTTCTTCACTGACTTCACTTGTTTCTTCGACACTCTCATTAATGCCACGGTGGGTCTTTGTCTCCAAAGCAATTGAACACATCTTCCCCGGGGATCAAGTGGTCAGTGATCGGGAAATAAATCAAATGTCATGAGTAGACGGATGTCTATCTGTCTCCCCGGGGTGGCATATTGACTGAGTGACTGATTTAGATACTGACTGTCAACTGGTTTGTTGATTAATCATTTTGTGCCAATAACACTGAACGCATCGCTTCAGTAATTGCTCGTATGGATAGGAGAACATGTGTGACGGATTTATCATCGGCGTAAGATAGTAAAACTGATGAAGTCAGTTCACTGTTATAGAGAGCAAATGTAATTGATGCTTTTCTTGAACTGTTTAAGGGAGAAGTGTTGTCACAAACATATCATGGATCATTCCATTTCAGGGATTACCATAAAAGAAGGGTTAGCAGAGATGGTATGTGCCACAAAACTGGCTTTATAGGCTACAATTAGCCTCTTTTTTTCCAGACTAGGAGATTTTCAGTTTTTATATCAAAAGTCTTGAACTCTGTTGGAAGGATTGCTTCGAAACTTGGCAATCCATGTTCCTCCCATGGTAAATTATAAAAACTGGGGATCAGACTCACAATCAGAGTAATTAAACAAGGGAGAAAAATATAACCCTAACCCAAAAATAAGTATTAACAATATAAAAGTAAATGAACAATTAAAGTAGTAATATCTGTACTGCATGTTGTTCTAATAAACAGTTCTAAAATACACCAAATTAAATCTAGTTCATTCGGGATCCAGCAATATTTACTAAATAGGCATTTACTTTCAGATAATGTCAAGTGTAATCTAATACATTAGCCAACAAGATAGGACGCATCATACATTAGAATCAAAGACTATTTAAAAATGTAAGAATGGCTCCATCTTACATATTAATACATCAGTTGTAATATCTCCATAATATATACAGTATTTATAAAATATATAACACTCTTAATGCAGGAATTCTGCATAAAAAGAGCTGTCACTTTGGAACTTTTAGTGCATTATACAGCTGATACCACATTGCACTAATTGACATATGGCATTTTTTATTGATCAATCAATCAGTTTTCCCTGATGAATACAATAAGCCTTGTGAAGTGCAATTGTATTGCAACTTTACAGAAAACCCTGGATTAGGAAATCTATTAGAATTTCAATACTCTTAAGTGTCAATGTGCAAAATGCAATAATGATTAAAGAACACTTTTCAACTGCTTTTGGGATTGCCCAATTGTGGAAGCCTTTTGGAAAGATGTTCCAGGCACAGAATCAGAAATACTTTCGGACAAACTACCAGAATGCCCAAAACTCTTAGGGTTTTCCAAGACTTAAATAACACCAAGAAAAATGTATTGGTATTATTGAAGCTAGACAATATTTGGCTTTCGGGAAACACGATTAGTCAGTGGCTAAAAGACCTGTCTCATTGCCTGGCCATAGATAAATTAACATATGGCCTGAAGGGTATATCTTATTTGGGGGTTATACATATATGTAATGGCTAAATGCAAATAAGAAATACTTGTCAAAAGATACTCTCAAATCTCCCTAGAAAAAACAGCTCAGGATTATTCAAGATGAATTCATTATCCAAAGAAATGTCTTTGTTCTCCACAGAATGAGACGTATGAAGGTCAGTTAGTGAAATGCAAGCCAACAACACATTAATTAGAAGCTATAATTCCCCTATTTCATTACAAATGGATATCAATTACATTATATTCCCATCATTCCCGGCCATGTGATCATGATTTGGTTAAAGTGAACAACACTAATAATGTCCAGATAATTTCACACACTTGATGAAAGGTCATCTGAGTGATTGTGTGCGTAATGAGATTAGAAATGGCGACCTTACATACTGATTATTCTTACAATCATTGATTTTATTTTGTTTCATTCCATAGGCATGTTGTCAAGTCGTTTATTTGGCTACGTCTTCCCCACAGAGGCTGGTGGTGTCAGCAGGTCACACACACTGATACCCTGATGGCCTATCGACTGCGTGCTGAAAACGACATGTTAATAGAAACGGGATGACAAACTGAAACCTCTCCACTTCACCTTTGATGGATTGCTACAGAGTAAAGGAAGATCAGGGCCATATATCTTCACCGCAACGTTGTCAGGTTGCCAAAGAAAGCATGCAGGACAACAAATATTTCCCTATTTTCTACTGACAAGCTGTGGGAATTGAAATGCAAATCATCAGATGAACGACGCACTTCGGTGGCGACTGACAGAAATGGGAAGAGCACCTTCTATGTTTTCCCTAAGAGAGAATAGCTACTGGTGTTTCCAACATTTTCACATTTTAATTTCCATTCCCACGGGTGATCATGTCTAAAACCCATCATCTGTCGGCATAAGTTAACACAAATGGCCATAAGATAATTGCAAACCAATGGGAGATGAAGGACAAATACATAATTACATGCTTCAAAAAGGACGTATAAAAAAACGATTTCTAAAAGGTGGATTAAACGGTTACAATACAGACATTTTGGTATTCTTATCCAGACCCAAAAGTCAAGGGTGTGAAAGGTCGGTGTCTTAAAATCCCAGCACTGCGTGTACCTGTAGTGAGAGTACAAGGAGATCATGTTCAGGTTATACAGTACAGGAAATGTTGGAGGAAACTGAAAAATGATGGAGCATATTTTCAGGTAGAAAATACAATTCTGGCTTTAGGGGAAGAGGGTTATATGTGGCCTGAATATGTGCTTTAATTCAGGGTATGAACAAAGAATTAAGAAGAAATGCAGTTTTAAATGGATGATCTGACTTTATGCATAGCTGACACCATGCAGAAAGTCAGACAATGGAGCCTAAAATGAATGCAGATGATCTATCTTGATCTTGTTTTGAGAGAGAGAGAGAGAGAGAGAGAGAGAGAGAGAGAGAGAGAGAGAGAGAGAGAGAGAGAGAGAGAGAGAGAGAGAGAGAGAGAGAGCAGTAGAGAGTCGTCATACAAGATGGCAGCAGCAGTATTTCTTCTCTGAAAATCAGACGTGATATTTTAACTAGGGCCGGGACTTTAACAAAATTAACGCATTTTAATCGCACTTATTTTTGCACAGCGGAACGTTTCTCACTGGATGAGTTTCAGAGTTATGCAAAAAAGAATTTGCATATCACCGCAGCACATCAAGCCTAAAGTATCACCTAAATGCAAAGCATGTAGCAGCTAGCGTGGACGTTAGCCCGACTCCGAGTGCAAGGAACCACACCCTGACCCAACCCACACTCAACCAGATGACTGGTTTCAGGGCCAGGATAAGTAAGTCCACGTCTGAGAAAATAACCAGCTCACTAGGGCTCGACATTAAGGACTGCCCGATGGCCCGGGGCCATCTAGTATTTAGCTCGGGCAATGAATCCTCACCTGCTGGTTGCCCGATCGGGCAATCTATTATGCCAGTATCATGCAGCTCGCGGATCCAGTAATGAGTGACCCGACAGTAAAACTAAACATATCTATAACTAGTTTAGGTAGTTTGAGAGGTAATTGAAATAGCTACGTGTGATATTCTAAACTGAAGTGTGTGTTTTGTTCCGCTCACCGCTGCATGTGGTTATGCAGAGCTGCGTGTCGAGTCTTGACTCGTCAGCAGCAGCTGATCTCTCTCTCCCGTCAGATTAGACTTCACTCGCGTTTATGTCCATATCGATCAGATCCAGCTAGTTCTAGCTAATGATATGACTACCTGCTTATTAAAAGACAACTACACAATAAGTGTCGCTATGCAACTGGATGAGGCCACAAAGTATAGCGCAGCATTATGCATTTGTTTACATGCCCACCGGAACCCCGAGGCATTACCAACAGATCAACGCACAATCAACCCATACAGGACATCTCTTTCTCCACATTAAGTGTTAGACATTAGAGTTGACTATTCTTGTCTGTCACATAAGTGGCGCAACTGAAGCGGTATTGCTCTAAAGCAGGGGTGGGGAACCTCCGGCCCCTGGGCCGTATACGGCCCGCGAGACCATTTGGTACGGCCCTCGAGGTAATTTATAAACACACGCAAAAAAGAAAAAGATGAAAGAAATCTAGACCGCAAAAAAATTAAACAAGCGAGTGCCTGTTTTTCCTGGCCAAGATCAGGGTCCTTGAACACAACACGAGCCTAACGTGTCATCACATATATACAGTCTATGGTCATCACGTGATATATGTCTCGTCTGACAGGGGTGTAGTGCTGACGGAGAGCACCAGGACACCGCTCCGGCACTTCCAAAAATTGCAGTAGCCTACCCATAAGGAGCCGTACACATGCCGCAGTTTTTGCGTGGCTGTGTCTTTGGTTGAAAGCCCAGTGGCGATCTGTTCATGACTGTCATACTGATCATACAGTCAATAACGTTGTTGTTATTAGCATCTGGTTAGCTAGCTATGCTAACGAATATAAGAAGCTTTTTCTCCAACCAGTGAGGTAAAGGCACAACTTTATATGATCATTATTATAAAAAAATAAGATAATAAAGTAAACAGGTATAAAATACTATATAACAGTAAAAAAAAGTTGTTATTAATAAACAAGAATACAGTTTGAAAGGGGAGTGATTTGTAAAATGTCCATAAAGAAAAAGTAAATCTGTTTAGAGTTCTGTTTCATATGGGTGTTGAGTTGAGAGATGTATCCATAGAGCTCCTAATTTTGCTCTCAAATTGCACCAGATTGATGCTTTTAACTTCAACATTTAAAAAAAAATCTTCCCGGGGGAGCATACCCCCCGAACCCCCCTAGAGGAGGTTAGGTCCCCCCCCCACTTAAATCATGTCCACATGGATAGGAAACTAAATACATTTGCACACATCTTGTGTCCATATCTTTCTGTTTTGGTGGTCATGCCACACCGTGCCCGTGCATGCACGAGGTCAATCATTTGTACGGCCCTCGGAGGATGTTGAAAAAATTGAAATGGCCCTTGAGAGGAAAAAGGTTCCCCACCCCTGCTCTAAAGGGAAATTATTTTGACCGAAGATATTTAGATTTGCCGGCTAACGGGAACTCTGACGTGTGCTTCGCGGATGCGCTCGGCTCCTCTCGACTGCTGCTCGGGTCTGCTCGGTCAGCTTCCGGATGAGGAGGCATTCGTTCGACCAACTTACAGTAGTTAACATTACAAACATTTTTAACAGGGGCCATAATAGTGTAAATAATGTTTGTTTTGGCAGTTATAACTGAATGTAATGTTTTCTACTTTTTTCCATCTGGGAAGGCATTTGCCTTCATCAGATGGAAAGTGATTTGACCAACAACTTAAGTATTTCTTATAGCAATGCAGGGCATGCAAGCGAGCAAACACAAACAAGAACAAGAACAAACAAACAAGTGAAATGAAGAATACAATTTAAATTGTACAATATAATATTGTGGTAGTTAATCTTATAATTCAGTCTAGAGAATGCACCAGACAGCATCTAAGACCTGCAAAAATCTAAATTTTCTAGGGGGACGGAGGCCCCCCAAACCCTTCGTGCCATTTCGTCCGCGTGCATTTTTCAGGGCAATCTCTATTGGGCTCAGGGCCATCTGTAAATTAGCTTAGATGGCCATCTCCCAACATCCTTAATGTCATGCACTTGGACTGTAGACCACTTGGAGTAAAATCCATGTGAAAATTGCTTCTCACTGTTCTCAGGTCAA
Source organism: Pseudochaenichthys georgianus (assembly GCF_902827115.2). Classification (NCBI taxonomy): domain Eukaryota; kingdom Metazoa; phylum Chordata; class Actinopteri; order Perciformes; family Channichthyidae; genus Pseudochaenichthys; species Pseudochaenichthys georgianus. Next base: position 23,819,909 of record NC_047524.1, read on the forward strand.
ATATGTATATTTGATTAAAAATGCGATTAATTAATTTTTTTAATCGAGTCCCGGCTCTAATTTTAACGTTTTATAGCTTTTAACCACAGTTTTAAATGCTGATATTAATACTATTTCATTGCCTGGCTTTGTGTCAGTAGATTTTGTTAAAAATCTTTGACAGATTTATGCTTAAATTCTCTCAGAAAGTTACTGAAAGATACACTTTTGTATTTAAAAGTTGAAAAGTAGATAATGAAGTACTTTGTGTCAGTAGATTTCGTTAAGAATCTTGATGACAGTTTGTGATTTTGAGGCTATTTCAGTGAAACAAGGCTGTTTTGAACATTTGACAGATTTATGCTTAATTCTCTGAGAAAGTTACTGAAAGATACACTATTCTTTTTAAAAGCTGACCAATACCATGAAAGTACTCTGTTTTAGTAAATTTAATTAGGATTCTGACTCTTAATGTCAGTTTGTGATTTTGAGGCTATTTCAGTGAAACAAGGCTGTTTTTAAACATTTGACAGATTTATGCTTAAATTCTCTGAGAAAGTTACTGAAAGATACACTTTTGTGTATAAAAGCTGAAAAGTAGATAGTGAAGTACGTTGTGTCAGTAGACTTCGTTAAGAATCTTACTCTTGATGGCAGTTTGTGATTTTGAGGCTATTTCAGTGAAGCAAGGCTGTTTTGAACATTCGACAGATTTATGCTTAATTCTCTGAGAAAGTTACTGAAAGATACACTATTATTTTTAAAGCTGACCACTACCATGAAAGTACTCTGTTTTAGTAGATTTAATTAGGATTCTGACTCTTAATGTCAGTTTGTGATTTTGAGGCCATTTCAGTGAAACAAGGCTGTTTTTAAACATTTGACAGATTTATGCTTAAATTCTCTGAGAAAGTTACTGAAAGATACACTTTTGTGTATAAAAGCTGAAAAGTAGATAATGAAGAACATTACTTTTCTAATATATGTTTTTTAGAGGCGTTACTACGATTTATTTCATGTTATTTTAAACACAACATTACTTTTTTCATATTTTTTCAACATACTGTGATATTTAGTTTTTTGTCTTTCTCTCCTTTTTCCATTATATTTTTTGAAAAACTACATAGTGATTTCTAGCAAAATACAACATGCAACTAATACATTATACAATATTACGACTTTTTGCGATATTTTCAACACAATATACTTGTACCTTGTTTTTTTTTAATAGGGCTTCAAGATATTTTGCATGTCATGCATAAACACGGTGTCATCTTTCTTGAAACTGACGTGCTGTCCGTTTTACAAACAAGTTATGTCTTCATCCTCTGAATTGTCCTCCCCCGTCCATCTTCCTTCACCCCTCACAACAACAATCAAGGTGGATCTGTGAAATGAAACACCTCTTCCCAAAGCGTGACTTCCCTATTGAGGGCATGCGTCTAGGGCAGTAGGGTCTAAAATCGATTGGCCATATATACTAACATGCAGAACGTACGGTATGTTTGAAAAAAGACTATCCATTTATCCAGTTCAAGCTGTTGCAAATGACTAATTTAATTTACCCTCAGACTGTTGATTAAGTATTTTAAAGGGGACCTATCATGCAAAATGCACCTTTGTACGTCTTTTATACATGAATATGTGTCCCCGGTGTTCCAGGGAACTCACCAAGTGTCAGAAAACACAACCCTCTCTATTTTCCTCCTTCGCCAAATCTCTAAAAAAGGGGCTGCAACGGATCTGAAAAAAACTGATCCAGATTTCAACACTTTTCTACGTCACAGAGAAGTCCTCGGCTTATTGGTCAACTCTCCACCTATCAGGGGAATGAGCCACGGCCACGTGCATTGCCAAACCTCTCATTCGCATATAGGCTATCGGCAGGCTAAATCAACCCACATCTGTGTTTTTGCCTGCTCTTGCCAGGATGTCTAAGCCAGTTAAACGTTGTGCTTTTGACAAACTAATGCTAAACCCGGGATCAATACCAACCATCCGGGACCAGGCCAGTGAGGACACATCCAATTTTGAAGCTGTAAGTTTTTATTTAGCGGTGTTTTTACTGATAAAGCTATCTCTAGCTTGTAGTATGTAGCAGCATGTAGCATGTAGCTTCGCCGTATCAATGTCGCCTCAAACCCAAATAGTAATCGGTTAGGTGTTTATATGTTTTTGTAACATTTTATTTTGTACGCTCCGCAGTCTTTGCTTTGTCTTTTATTTTAATTATCAGGCCTTTGCTAACATGTTCAGACATACTGCCGTAATGGCGATCTGTGTGAAGGCTGTAATGCTACGCCCTAGCCGATAACACAAGTATTTATTCTCCTATTTATTAGTATTTTGTATCCTCTAAAATCATATTGAGTACGTTATAATAACAAACGTAATCTTCTGTAGCCAAGTGCCGTTTTTTCCAGCGTTATATGTAAAAGCTGTTGTGATTGTAGTCTGTAAGAACGATCAGATATCATCGATCTGTAAGCTAAGCTACGCTACGCTACGCTAATGAGACATGCCGTTTTTTGCAGCGTTATATGTAAACGCTTTTGTGTGTTTACTTGTTTGCGCACATGAATATAAATGGGGGTGTGTTAGGATACAACACTGTGTATGTATGCGAGGGGGGACACACACGACGAGTAAAACTGAGCTAAAGCCCCGTTGGTCTGTTGTTGTTGACAAGGCCTTACCACTAGCATCAGGCTAATTAGTGGCTAGCACTCATTACAGTCAGTCTACTGAGCTCAGCCCCTCTCCAACACATCATCTGTATTGAGTCAGAACCACAGCATGCACGTTACGGTTCAAAACTAACTCAGATTGGAAAAGGCTAAGCAAAGAGCTTTGCTAAATAGAGAGTTTTGCTAAATAGAGAGTTTTAGCCCCATCTTTTGGGATTTCAGACTATATTTATCCAAATAGTATTTTCTCATCCTGAATACTAAGTTGAGATGATTTTGTTCTAACTATGTGTTCTTCTTTACAGGCCAGCACCTCACATACTTACTAATTAGTGACAATTTGTACATCCTTTGCTATTATTTACATTTTTTTTTATCATGGCGGAAATGAAAGACTGTACCTGGCAGCCAGGGCCGGCCCTCGGCATAGGCAGTATAGGTGAATGCTAAGGGCGCATCATCCCAAATAAATAAATAACACAATTTCCCGATTTTGGATCAACAAAGTACATCTTATTATCTTATACTAACAGAACTACGCTTATATTGCGTACAGCGCCCATAAACTATGGCACACCCCACCCCCCCAAATCAAGTTGAACTGCCCCAGTCCCAGTAAAAACCAGAGGTTTATGTGAAATTGTTCTTTTTTTAAAATAATGGTTTTAGTTTGCAATTATAGGTTTTAATTTTGTATTTGTGTTAATTTAAAATAAATCAAACTCCCAAAAAACGTACACAGCTTCTGTGTGCTTTTATTAACATTGGAATTTACTGTGTAAGCGGCCGCAGGGGGGAGAGCTTTAGAGAGCTCTCTCCTGAAAGATTGAGAGGCTCTGATAACCTCAGCTCAGTGAGGTAAAGGCACACCTTTATATGATCATTATAGTTATAAAAAAATAAGAGAAAAGGTGAAAAACAGGTATAAAATACTGACAGTACAAAACAGTTGTTATTAATAAACAAGAATACAGTTTGAAAGGGGAGTGATTTGTAAAATATCCATAAAGAAAAAGAAAATCTACTTACAGTTCTGTTTCATCTGGGTGTTGAGAGATGTTTCCATAGATCTCCTAATGTTGCTCTCAAAGTGCACCAGATTGATGCTTTTAACTTCAATATTAAAAAAAAAAGTCTTCCCGGGGGTGCATGCCCCCGGAGCCCCCTAGAGGAGGTAAGGTCCCCCCCCCACTTAAATCATGTTCAAATGGATAGGAAACATATACAGTTGCACACATCTTGTGTCCATATCTTTCTGTGTTGGTGGTAATGCCACAACCGTGCATGCGCGAGTCATAGTAAGTGTAAGTGTCTGCATTTTGGGTGGGGGGGGCGCCAGCTAAAATCTTGCCTAGGGCAGCAAATTGGTCAGGGCCGGCCCTGCTGGCAGCCCTGCACTACAATGAAAACGCTGAGCGTGCACAAGCCACTACATCCACTGGAAACCCTCTGTATAAACTGCAGTTCCCAAAGGCCAGGAAGGGAGAATGCAGAGCAAAACCAGTAAAGACTGACCCCACATTCCGTAAGTGTTTAAAATATTTATTATACAACTATTTACAAATATAAAATAAAAAAATTAGAAAGAAGTTTCAGTTTTTTACATGCATATACTAATCTAAACCACATTTTTTGTTGTGCTTTTTTTACCATTGCACAGCCCTACGTGGCCAACTTGATGGACCTCATCTTCGACCAAGTCTTTGTGGACCCTGCACCATTATGAGCGACCTGACAGGGAGGAGGGGTATGCTACACGGTTCAATTTGGCTGCTGTCTGAACCCAACATCGACATTTCACGGATCAGGAAACTCCCTGCGTATCCTGAGGACAACGCAGGCCGGAATCACCACTCTGATCATGCGTCCAAGGAAGCCCCAGCACCAGCTCACAAAGCTTCTGTAAAAATATTTAGTGTCATTTATACAAAATACAAGTAGGCTACATTTAGTTTTTTTTAATGGGTTTTTTTTAACCGTTGATTTTGACAATAAAGTTCCGAGTTGATATCAAAATGTGTCGTGATTATTCATGTTTGGATGGGTAAAGAATATTCTGATTTCAAAAGCATAAGGTTGTGTGTGTGGACTTTTTTGTCGTACACATGGGTGTGTTATGCCATTGCTGTGTAATATATAATATAATAGTACATGTACAATGACAGAATGAAAGATTGCATAAAGCCATATACACCAGTATTTATTTCCATGAACAATATTAGCATTCGTTTTACAATTTCAGTCAAAACAAACAAACCACTCACTGCTCTATTTGCCTCAACTGTAGTCCACCATGTTCAGCTATGTAAATATTCAACGCATTCTGCAGGGAGAACACATTTAGGCACACAGGCTCCAATCCAGGATGGTCCACCATACAGGTTACAGAGTCCTCAAGTTACTGCATCCGTCTTGACACATTGTGATAAACATATATTGAATGACATGTGAAAAATGTATTTAAACAGACAACTTAGTAAAGCTGTCAAAAATGTTACCTGTGGTATCTCCATGCAGCACACATTCTCCGTTCAGAAGGCATCGTGGCGCAATTTGCACGAAGAAGTCAATAACTGAGCTTTTAAAAACACATGAAACTACACACATTGCTGACAACTGAGGTGTTGTTGGAGTTATACTTTTTATCATCCTAAGTTATTCAACTTTCCAACGGTTGTTGCACGATGTTGGAAGAAAAGGACTGTTAACTATTAATAAACGCAATGAGGCCATTGTATATATGCTGAAAATATGAATGTCTCCCTTTATAAATATATATATATATATATCGCTGTGTTTGCGTTACAAACTGTACACATTGCATTCTTGCTAATTAGCCAAAATATGAACGGAATAAGGAGCAAGCATCGTAACAGAGTAAAAATAAATAGGGACAACAGCTTGTCAGCTAACCATTCAGAAACGTCCTGCTGCAAACCGAGATTTTTGCACCTCCACCAAAACCTCAGCTGCTTCAGGGTCAGTTTCTGGATCAAATTGATAATATGCTTGAACACATGCATTGCTCTGAGATGACATGTTTATTCGACACTCGTAATCACAGCAAGCACGGTAACGTGACTCTCGCCGGCTCATGCCTGCTCTTCTGCAGGGGGGCGTGGTCAGCTGCTGCTCAGAATTTTCAAAGACAGGCTTGGAATAGAGCGAAAATGAGCGAAACGAGGCATGTCTAAAAAATGATCTGTTTGGTATTTGGAAAAATAAAATGTATAAATATACCTTATATAGGTATGGTCATACACTATATCATTTAAATATAGCATGATAGGTCTCCTTTAAGTGTTTACAGCTTTTCTTTGTTCTGATCAGCCCTACTGGAGCCGCCTTGGAGTGAATAGGAGCAGAAACACACATTTTTAAAAGATACTTCTCTTTGTTGCCTACAACAACATCTAATATTACACCCACACAACCTCACACAGCTTCATATTGGGTTTCCTTAGAGTGGTGTAAAGTAATTATTTAAAAAAGACAAAGATTATGCATAGATATTTTATTATTTCCCCTCTTCAGAGAGACTTTTCTTATAGTTAAATAAAAGTAATTATACATTAGTTCATAATCCTACAACTAAAGAGAACATCCTTAGTTATCACTATTAAAACCTAAATAAGATCTTTTAAATTAATATGAATACCCTCTTTGCAAGCAGATACTTCCTTGTAGTTAACAGTTTCACAAAAACTTTAAAAGAAACATCCTTAGCACTCACATATCATTTAAAACAAAAACTGAATCAGATCTAGAGAGGGCAATAACGTTTTTTAGGTGTCTTAGTGAGTGTCTTAATTAACATATAGATTAACATCCCCTGCTTATCTCAAATCCTCACATCAAGGGGCAACTCCAACGTGTGTGTGTGTGTGTGTGTGTGTGTGTGTGTGTGTGTGTGTGTGTGTGTGTGTGTGTGTGTGTGTGTGTGTGTGTGTGTGTGTGTGTGTGTGTGTGTGTGTGTGTGTGTGTATTAACTGTTCTTAAGGGTAGGGGTAGCTCATTTTTTGGAGAAACCAGTTCGAGTGAGAGTCTTTTGCAGTCAAACCGGGGGAGAAATCCTGCCCCTTCCTTCAGACTTCCTTACAGAGCACCTCTCCCAACACACATGAACGCGCACATGACCAGAAAAGAGGGCACGAGATAAGTTTGTGCACAGATCTTTCGGCTGTAGGCGTCTGAACCCTGCACTGCTGCTGCATTCGTTTCTTGACTGGCGCTCCGGACGGGTGGCGGTCACAGGCTGGTTAAATCCAATTCGAGGCGTCTCTGGTCATTTTTCTTTTTTGAATGGTGACTTGGTAAGCTGAATTGTCTGTCTTTTTTAATTTAGTTTGAGTGTATTTCTATCTTCATCTAATTCCACCCCACTATCTGCTGGCTTCATAGCCACAGGAAGGGGGATGGAGATAAGGGGGGAGGCTGGGAGGGGGCGGGTAGACAGTCTCACGCATAACTTCAAAGAGACACCTAGATTAACATCAAAGGCTTTCACCAGTGTGAAATCACACCTCACATCAAAGGGCAAAACATCAACGGCTAATTAGATTAGATAACAAAGGGCTCTGAGGGACAGGGGCCAGACAACATAACTTCAAAGAGTCTGCCTTAATCAACACATCAAATAATTAGACAACAAAGGCACTACACAGGGGGGCTTTTCACACCTACCTGTTATAACACACATCAATGGACTAGACTACAAAGGGGTGTGAGGGGACAGGGGCCAGACAACATAACTTCAAAGAGTCTGCCCTAATTAACACATCAAAGAATTAGACAACAAAGGCACTACACAGGGGGGCATTTCACACCTACCTGTTAACACACATCGAACAATGGGAGGCGGGACATGGGAGGTGGGACTTAGCTCATTGACCAATGGGAGACGGACTTATCTAATTTGCATAATTGGGGGCGTGTCCACTTGTCACTTTTTCATGCATACTAATGTAATTGAAACAGCATGGTTAATACTACTCCTGTGTCCATCTAAAATAAATTCAGACATCATGACACAATTCCGTCTGATAAATGATAAAGACCTAGAGGACATTATTAAACATCTGAAATCCTGCCTTGATATTATTCCAACAGGATTGTTCAAAACTGTTTTTCATTGCATTGGCTCAGATCTACTTCACACAGTAAACAAGTCTCTTTACTCGGGTGTTTTTCCACAGGCCCTGATAACTGCAGTAATTAAACCGCTCTTAAAAAAGCATAATCTATACGCATCCGTAATGAACAATTACAGGGCAATATCAAACCTCCCATTTTTAGGCAAAATTATTGAAAAAGTTGTTTTTCAACAGCTGAGTCATTTCATGCTTTTAAATGACGGTTTCCATGTGTTCCAATCAGGCTTTCATCCAAATCATAGCACTGAGACTGCTCTTGTTAAAGTCTTCAATGACATCCATTTAAACACAGACAGTGGCAGAATATCAGCGCTAGTATTATTAGATCTCAGTGTTGCATTCGATACTGCATTCGATACAACATATTGCTAAACCGACTAGAAAACTGGGTGGGACTTTCGGCAACAGTTCTAAATTGGTTTGATTCCAACTTAAAAGAAAAAAAAAACGTTGTCTCTATATTATATATATGTTGCAACCCGGTATCACGGCAAGACGTGAACATGTGACAATTTACCATGCTGGGAGACCTGAAGATGTCACGATTTCGTCCCTTCAAACGTGACAGTTACACGGTATTGTTAACATGGCCCAACCAGTGGAGATATAACCGGAAATGCCAAGCAAATGCTACCCCGACGGTCGGTTGTTATTGTCAATATTAATATAATAATGATTTATTTTGTAATAGTCACACTCGATTACGCCGATGTTCTTGTTGCCCCAGCTGGTCGACACCTCTTTTATCAGAAACAAAGGCTACATTAATGTATTAAATCGATGTTAATCCATGCGTGTGGATGTGGAATTAACGGACGTGACGTTGTGCGATTGCGTTGCCACGCAACAGCTTCGGTTCATGTTAATTTACACACTCTTCAACTACAACCGTAGTCATATTTAAAAACATGTTAGAAGGCCTCACGAAATACTTTAATGCAAATTAAAATGTAAATGTGAAGGAATGTGTGTATAACAAAATACATCCGTCATAAACGAAACCGGAAACAGACGTAGGCAAGATCCTCAGCTCGATGATTGGATGGTTTAGCCTCAATGCATGCTGGGATTTGGCGTTTATGTGATGTGAAATCCGAAAACATTTTTTAAAAATAAAATAATACTTACTTCCGAGTGTGCTTGCTTTTCTCTTTGAAAGTCATCATATAACGGCATTGTAATACACGGTTCGGCTGCATTAAATATTATATATCTGCCGTAATTCTCTATTTATAGAGCCCTGCTGAGAAGACTTCTAGACAAACAGGAGAACTGCCGCCAAAACTGAAAACGTGACATGGATCATAAATATATAAGCAATTAAACAACATCTTACATTTCTTTTCACACAATACGTGTCCTTGCAGTATCAACACTCATTCGGCTGACTTTTATATTTGATCCAATTGGTAGATTTACACCATAACGGTGCAGAGCTGATAGAAAGGGACACCTGGTGGTTAAAGCACGTTATTTTATTTTATTATTAGATATTAATAGGAGGATGTGCAAAACAGACAAACTAATAAGGCTTCATTTAAACATTAAAGAATACTTTAGGAAAAGGTCTTCTTTTGAATCAGAAAAAAGCTTTGGGGGTATAGAAGAAGAATATGGAGGGATGAAACCCTCTTTAATGGTCACACATGCAGAGCACACAGCACACACAGTGACATTTGTATCTACAGATAAATATTAAGCCTGACAAAGTACTTAACGTCTAATATATTGCTTTCCTGCAATGTTAACTATGGTTAAGCACTTATTTTAACTGATATTATACATATGTATTATACTCTTATAAGATGTATGTAGATAGTATAAGAAATGTGCAGAATGACAGTTTAATGGTGGAGGTACACGCATATTGATAGATGTCTTGAGTTGAGGAACCTGCGACCCAAGTTTTTCATTCATTGCATAACTACACCGTAGTTGTGTATAATATGCTATATCAATAAACTTTAGCTTAGAAAATCTTGAAATCTTGAAAGGGATGTGCAAAATAGTCATTATATACAGTCTTTAATTAACTATTAGTAGAGAATAACGAGTAATGAATATACTTTATAGAGATCCTATTAACCCTCTGGAGTCTAAGGGTATTTTCTCGAATTTTTGATGTTTTCTTAAATCCCCTTTTAAATGTATTTCTTCTCACATGGCACCCCATGTGTTAAATATCAAAATGTTCAGGACAATCTTTGGTATTGCTATATATGCAAATTACTCACCTTAGAGCACTGTTTTATGAGATAAGTAGCTCAAAAGCTTAAAATGTTACATCCGATTTTAGGAAAATCTTCAAAACTCTTGTGAAAACACAAATTTACTCATGTGATCGACATGTTTTGGTGTTTTAGATTTGGTTACCAAAGTATTAGGATCACAAAAGCAGTGAAATATTTGAATTACACTGTATATAAATGTGTAATTCATGTCTAAAATGAAAAAAATGTAATTCGAATTTTGAGTAAAACAGGTGTTTATCACTCTACTTTCACCACAGCAGGGACTGAGATACATCAGGACTGAATAATGACTTCATATGACATACCAAGGTTCATGTGATATGTACAAATCAGGGTTTCCGTTAGCCGGTAATTACCGGTTTTTAGCTGGTAAAATTTATAAAAAACCGGTAAATTCAAAACCTGACGGTCAAAATGTCTGGTAATAATTAGGGAGGCTCCGATCGATCGGCCGCCGGTCATTATCGGCCGATATTCACTCTTAATAGTTAGATCGGTGCTCTCTATAAAGGCCGATCAGGAGAGCTGGATCTGATCGATATGGACATAAACGCGAGTGAAGTGTAACCGGAGCGAGAGAGAGATCAGATCAGCTGCTGAGTCTGACCGAGACACGCAGCTCTGCATAATCACCTGAAGCTCCGCCCTCTGTTTAGCGAGCTGCATGAGAAACTGACGGGCTGTCAGGAGAGAGAGAGGGAGGGAGAGGATCCGTTTCTCCCGTGTTATTATTCAAAGTTGATGTAAACTTCTGAATAATGTACGTTATCTACTACAAGTAGTTTGTTTGAATGTAATAATTATGTTGTTTGTTGTTTGTGGAATCATTTATTGAAAAATGAATCTGAATTTTTCGATCTGTTACGATTATAAACTGAAGCAATATAAAAATGAGCCCGTGAACTGAGTTTTAAACTGAAGCATATCTGCTCATAGTCCGGTAATTACCTGCTAACGGAAACTCTGCTACACAACTATTATTATTATTGAAATATGACCGGTAAGTTTCAAATTAGTCCGGTAAAATAAATTCTGCCCGGACATTTGACCGGCGAGAAAAAATCCTAGCGGAAACCCTGGTACAAATACAAATTGAGTATTCAACCTTTTTTTTCAACCAACAATTTATTATAAATATGTTTTTTTCAACCAACTATTTATATAAATATAAGAAACTGGAAAATCTTACTATTTACAATATTGAACATCAGAACTTTCAACCAACTATTCATTATACAATGTCAAGACAGTGTCAAGGTCATTGTCTGTCTTCCAAGACAGTGTGTCTGGTTGCTGTGTAGGTGGGGGTGATGGTGCATGGGCTGCTGTGTAGGTGGGGTGTACAAGTGCTATACGAGACCACCACGAGACCTCCTTGCTGGCTGGGTTGAAGGGGATGGCTGTGGTGGAGCCTTTGTGCTGAGGTGTATCTTGACCTGGTGGCAAATGGAGGTGCAGACAGCTGTAGTGATGCTGGTCTGCTGGTCCTTGATGGTGATGGCTCTGGTGAAGGCCCTTGAGCCACAGTAGATCTTGACCTGGGGGCCGGCACAGATGGATGTTGTGGCTGCTGGATAAACGCCGCCTGTGGGCCACTAGGCCCAGACAGCTGTGAAACCTCTCTGTAAAACAAATAAAAATGTAGGACAATAATTACTTAGTTACTAACTAACTAATTTCATTGAAATAAAGTTCAAGTAAAATGTTGCTCAAGCACAAATAACAATGCACACATAAAAAGAAAGTTTGGGAGGTTGGAAAAGGAGTCTCTCTCTCTCTCACTCACACACACACACACACACACACACACACACACACACACACACACACACACACACACACACACACACACACACACACACACACACACACACACACACACACACACACACACACACACACACACACACTTACAATAAAACACTTTCAATGCAAATCCTTATGGCTCATTTGGCTCGATTCTAAGTGAACGGGTCACACACACACTACATCTGATTACAAAGTCTCATCTGTACAGGACGGTAAAATAATAACAGGCACACATAAATAAATATATGACAAAGTCTCATCTGTACAGAACAGTATGATAAAATAATCGATGGCAAAAACATGTCACTGTAAATGTCTCCGTTGTGGGACGAATAAATGATTAATTTAATCATCTACACATGTAATCTCACTTTTACACACCAAAATAACGTTAACACAGAGTAAACTTTTGCTAATGGAGTTTGTTTTGTCCCAAGAAAAAGTTCATGACTATCGATAACAAATATATATCAATAAACCTATTGTTCATTTTCGCGGTATTCCCCACACATTGCCAGTACACTATTACTGTAATATTTACACTTACCCATGTCCAAATGGATCCTTGTTGTTGTCTTTGTGTTCGTCTTCTTCAGAAGAGTCGAAGACTTCAGGTTCTGAATTTCTGAGGCTCTATCTTCACTGCTGCTAGCGAAATAAATCTCTAGTGAAGTCGGCAACCGTAAAGTTTTTTTTAGCCATTTTCTCTCTCTCTCTCTCTCTCTCTCTCTCTCTCTACACAGACGTAAACTGATGGGGAGACACGTGGTTTATGGTTTTTTTACTTGGTGGGTAGGTCCTTATTGATTTCTCGATGTCCATTGGTCATTTCAGACCATGATGGCTGCCGGCCGAGATTTCCTTGACGGACACACGAATCCACTAATCCCACACAGTGTAAAGTCAAGCTGCTTTGAACGGCCATATTGGCTACAGTCTCACAGGAGATACCGCTGGAAAGCTACCCTTCCAGCGATTCCGCGGATATCTGAATCATGTTTCTACTCCTTATAATCGAAAATATATGATTAATTACATAAAATGATGCGCACCTGGACGCGCCGGCGCGTCCACCGACTCCAGAGGGTTAATATCTAATAATAAAATAATAATATTCAATAACGTGCTTCAACCACCAGGTGTCCCTTTCATCGATTTAATACATTCATGTACCCTTTGTTTCTGCTAAAAGAGGTGTCGACCAGCTGGGGCAACAAGAAAATCAGCGTAATCGAATGTGACTATTACAAAATAAATCATTATTATATTAATATTGACAATGACAACCGACCATCGGGGTAGCATTTGCTTGGCAGTTCCGGTTATTTCTCCACTGGTTGGGTTAACAATACCGTGTAACTGTCACGTTTGAAGGGACGAAATTGTGACATCTTCATGTCTCCCAGCATGGTAAATCGTCACATGTTCACTTCTTGCCGTGATACCGGGTTGATATAACTACACATCAGCCTTGACAAACATGACATGCAGGGTTCCTCAAGGCTCCTTCTTAGGATCTCTGCTTTTTAATATCTACTGTATATGCTACCACTGGCTCAAATTATGAAAAACAACAACCTAAGTTTTCATATCTATTTCAGATAACACCAAGATTTATTTAAAAATGTCACCAGGAGACTATTCTCCAATTACAACACTGAGTAAGTGCATTGAGCACATCAATGACTGGATGAGTAGGAATTTTCTCCAATTGAACAAACAGAAAACTGAGATTATTGTTTTTGGAGCAAAGGAGAAATGATTAAAATTCATCGCAGAGCTTCAGTCGGCAGACTTCAAAACAACGAATAAAGCCAGAAATCTAGGTGTAGTGATGGACTCCGACATTAATTTTAAAAGTCACGTTATTAAGTCTGCATACTATCACCTAAAGAACATATCTAGGATTAAAAGACTAATGTCCCAACAGCTGGCCTGGGAGCGCCTTGGGATCCCTCAGTCAGAGCTGGTTGATGTCGCCAGGGAAAATAAAGTTTGGGGCTCTCTGCTGGAACTGCTACCCCCGCACCCGACCACGGATAAACGGGATAAGATGGATGGATGTCCGAACAGGATTTAGAAAAGCTTGTCCATGTCTTTATATTCAGCAGACTCGACTACTGTAATAGTGTCTTCAAAGGTCTCATAAACAAAACCATTAGAAAGCTGCAGCTGATTCAGAACGCTGCTGCTCGAGTACTCACAAACACTAAAAGAGTGGATCACATCAGTCCAATTCTGAAGTCTTTACACTGGCTTCCAGTCCACCAAAGAATTGATTTTAAAGTGCTATTGCTGGCTTTTCAAGCACTAAATTATATTAACGATCTCCTGCAAAAGTATGAACCATCCAGGAGTCTCAGGTCTTCTGGGACGGGTCTGCTCTCTGCTGCAAGTGTCACAACTAAACATTTTTAGAGTAGCATACAAATGAGCACAGTATGCATTATAACCTTAATTTAATAGATTGAATACTGTATTGTATTGTGTTGTTTTTTTAAATATGACCATATTACTAGAAGATATTTAGCCATCTTCTTCGAAATCTTCAAAATCAGGACCAAAATACATTTCATAATTTAAAGGTATACATATAGTTCAATATTTGATTCGTATGACACTGTCACAGTCTGCTTTCTCACTCACCTATTTTCTGCATTAACATTCCTTAGTCACCTGGTAGTCACACCCTGTCTCTCTCTCTCACTCTGTTACACCCATCAGCTCCATTAGTATTTAGGCCCACTTCACTTTCACCTCAGTGCCAGATCGTACTTTCCAGCATGCCAGTCTTTCCCACATTACCCTCCAGATTGCTCTCCCGGGTTTCGACCCTGCCTGTCCCTGACCAGCCTGCCTCGCCTGCTCCCTGACCCGTTCTGTACCTGCGACTCCCGTCCTGCTTTCTCCTTGAACCCTCGCCTGTCCCCGACCAGCCCTTTGCCTAATATCTGCCGTTTTGTCTCCGACCAGCCTATTGCCTTCAATAAAGCTGGTTACCGACTATCCCTGGTTTCCCGTGTTGTGCATTTTGGTCCTCAGCTCGTTTGTGACAGACACAATCCAATGCTGCAGAACTGCTACTATATATACTATGTAGATCATTTTTTCTAGGGTTAAGTTTCATCTTCAAATCTTACATTTTCTAGCCAAAATGATTGACAAAAAAAACACTTTCAATACAGTCAAGCAAACTCAATGTATTTTGTTAAATTGAGTTATAAGACCAACATAAGAGTTTAAGGGCTAAATTAAACTTTTGGCCGGATTGTTTGGTTAAGGTCAAGTTTTTAAGGTCACAATTGCAATCTTGTAGCAGATATCTCCAAAGGTCAAACAAATGAATGTGCTCCTTGGATGTTCCCATTTCATGAGTTGGAAAATGTTGTTTTTTCTCGTAGGCATTTTCACAACATAAAGGTCGTAATGTGGAAACATGGATTCAGCGAACTTGCCTCATATGGCAATGTAAATGAAAGTGAAACATAATTGTGTATCCACCCTGTGATTCAGATCCACTAAAAAAATCATTGGGTTCTTCCTTGGCCAATAACACAACCTTCCACTACGTTTCATTAAATGTCACTTATTATGCAAGATCCACTTTTTCATTAATGTTATACATAACCATGTGTTCCCTCTCGAAATAAATATTCGCTCACTTTTTGTCTTGATCCATTTATATAAAAGCCTGTCTGAAAATGATCAGATTTTGGCCACTTTGTCATAACGATGTTTTGGCTTGTGTAACCATTAGCCAATAACCAACCAACCAAGGTTTTTCCCGTATTCTTGGTGACAGACTTTGTTCAGACCTAATTAGCATTTTCACAAGTATGTTCATATGCAATGGTTCCCAACCTGGTGGTTACAAGGGGGTCACACGACTAAGGCGAACATACAGGTACAAACAAATTGAAGTTATATTTCACACAGGCTCCACCCTCTACTGGACTCTATGGGTACTACTCTCTATCATGCTGTGCGTGCTTTCACCTACTGAGTTTACGTAAACATAGCCGGCCAATAGGGGCGAGCCTACCTGAATGCTCGCGCAGGCCCACAGTATATAAAGGCGGCTACACCCGCCGCCCACTATCCTTTTTCTCGTCAGACGAGCTGACAACCGAAGAGTTAAACGAACGAAGATTAGAAGGAAAAATGGACTCGCCATTACTGGAAGCTCGGCCATGCACCTGCCCTGGTTTGATCGCGGGCGCCGGTCTCCACCACCTCTGCTTAGAGTGTTTGGGGGACCAGGATATGGCCGAGGCGGTGCCATTCACGTCGCCATTCCAGCGGGGCGGATGGCTCCGTTTTCCGTTGTCGGGCACTTCCGGGTCCGGTCCATGGAGGTCCACCGCCCTAGGTGATGACCATGGCGGCGGAGCGGAGCTGCTCCCAGCGGGCAGCAGGCTGGGCAGGGAGCTGAAAACAGCGACTGCAAATAAACACGGGTGTGTTGGGCATCTCGCTCATTGCTGGAGATGCCCCCACCTCACCAGATCAGAGCGATTATTTGTAGCTTGATCGTGGCCGCCGCCGTTGTCTGCCGTGTGATATCCCGGTGAGGGATCACGCCGCATGGCACTTTCCAAAAGGACCGCGTTGTTGATCTCCCGGGCAGGGAGCCCCAGTGTTTACGGAAGGGCTCTTTGGATCGATCTCCTCAACACACTCTCACTCCCTAAGCGTCCAATAGCGACGTTTGGTCAGTGTCCGTGGCGTCCAATTGTGACGCTCCTAGGCTCCTTCAGCGTCATAAAGGGACGCAAATAGCTTTCAACTGATTGCAATGTATTCCCATCTGCGTCGGGATTTGACGCTCATGGAAGCACGGCATTCGTTTATGTCGGCTGCCCTTAAAGGTAATGTGAGCGTCCATTCCCAGGAGTAAAGGATGGCAGAAGACACTACACTACCCAGAATCCCCAGCTATCGTTTGGACTACACCATGTGCTCTGTTTGACAAACCCCATGATAGTCCTCAAGCTCTGTGATTGGAGAGTGTGCTCCGAGGGTTAAGCCGATTCTCGAACAGCACTTGAAATGGGATGGAACCACGGCAGACTGTCCAAAACTGGATTTGAACGGGTCCACCGCGTCCCCCCTCCCCCACCCCATCCCCAGAACTACACATGCTGGCTATTCTGTTTCGCAACATGTTCTCTATGGCACGTCTCTACTGGGAGTTGTAGTTTTAAAAGACGTTTTCGTATTTCCCATAATAAGAAGTTGCCAGTATTAAACTGTGTACATCCCTGGAGGTTTAGGGGACAGGAAACACTCACATTTAAAACATATAATTAATAAATGGGTGAAAATTGCTTGTGCCCATTATGGGCAGTATTAATATATATACCCACATGCCAGCTAAGGTCAGAAGAGCTTTATTTAACAGCTGGTCTTATGTGTGTGACCCCTGTGATAACATTACATTACATTAATTGATAAGCCTGAAACATGCACTTGTCAAGGTTCAGAGGCACATTTTGCAAATATGGCAGTAGCCATCGATCAGCTTAAGATAAGATATACTTTATTGATCCCAAGTTGGAACATTTGCGTTACATCAGCATGTGTAACAGTTAAATATGCAGTTATGTTTATTTGAAAATCATTTAGTATAATCACACAAATTCTGTGTTTTATATTCAACAATTATGTGTTTTATTTTATATTAAATTTATTTATTTATTTATTGATTGTTCAATACCTGACAAGGCCGGAGATGAAATATCTACATACATCTTATAAGAGTATAATACATTATGTATAATATCAGTTAAAATAAGTGCTTCAACATAGTTAACATTGCTGGAGGTATGCACACATATTGATAGATGTCTTGTAATGCACTATTGAGGAACCTGCAACCCAAGTTTTTCATTCAGTGCAGAACTACACCACAGTTGTGTAGGCCTATATGATATGTCAATAAACCTTAGAAAATCATGAAATCTTGAAAGGGATGTGCAAAATAGTCATTACATACAGTCTTTAATTAACTATTAGTAGAGAATAACGAGTAATGAATATACTTTATAGGGATCGTATTAATATCTAATAATAAAAATAATTAAATTCAATAACATGCTTTAACCACCAGGTGTCCCTTTTTATCAGCTGTGCACCTTTATGGTGTAAATACAGCCTATCTACCAATTGGATCAAATATAAAAGTGAGCCGAATTAGTGTTGATACTGCAAGGAGACGTATTGTGTATTACAATGCCGTTATGTGATGACTTTCAAAGAGAAAAGCAAGCACACTCGGAATAAAGTATTATTATTATTTTTTTTAAATGTTTTCGGTCTGTTTCCGGTATTTGTTAATGACGATGTGCTGTGAGATGTGAGACTGGAATTGCACAGGGGGAAAATAACGTAGGCTATCTTTAGATGCGGATTTTGTTAAACTAATATGTTTAGGCTGTGGACCAACACTATACATTGACGGGGAAGGGGGTAGCAATAAAGATAACACCATTAAACAGTTACACAACATAACAGAAATAATATCGATAGCAGCGTCCCTAGCAACCACCTTGGTAACAATGAAAACGTCGCGATTTCCTGAAGTAATCTTCGTAATAACTAGCAAACTAAAGATCATGTACATCCACTGCACACATAATCTGAAATAACAACTCATATTTCTCGCATCAAATGACATCAACACGCATTTTAATGGCCAAACTAACTTTAAAATAAGCATTTTCTACCGAGAATAAAACGAATTTCGGCCATGTTTTCTTTTTCTGCAGGGAGAAATTTGAAGATCATGTGACATAGACGCCAGCCATCGGAATGAATGGTGAAAAAAACGGGGTTTGTCAAACAGAGCCAACCTGATCTCACCAGAATGCGTGACTCCACCACGACTCCTTAACACCACAATGCGTGGTGGAGTCACGAACTTTGTTACATTTACGTGTCGGCACCACACAAACAACCCCAATGTAAAGTGAATGAGGCTCCTTTGTCGTGGTGCACACACGCATTCTACAACGTCCCGCAGTGAGCTTTTATTCTATAAAACGTGTTTAAAATCTACTTTATAGCTTGTAGTAACTCACGGGAGGCTTCTTTTATATATTCATAATTATTTTTATTTTTCGTCAGAATGTAAAAATTACATTAGTTACGAATTTGTGTTCTCAAAAAACACTGCATTGTGTGTAATGCAACTGTGATTTTTATTAAATTAGTTAGTTTTTAAGGAAGGCCAGAGCTTTAGATGTGTCAAATAGATTGTTCCCTTTAGTTAACGTTATTTAAAAGATAAAGATCATGTCCCCTGTATTGTATTACGAGCGTCCATTCCCATTGGATAACGGAGAATTTTACACCCGGAAGTAAGTAGCCTATTCTCCTTACTGTCGATTGATTTTACAGTGATATCTGAACTACTCATCGACTAAAAAAACACCATATTATCCTTGTTAATTACACAACATTGATTGGTTTGAATTGTGTACAATGCTTTTGTATTTTCGGAGAAACAAATATTTTTTTGGAGTTTTTGGACGGCAGAAGACACTACACTACCCAGAATCCTCAGCTATCGTTTGGGACTACACCATGTGCTTAGCTTGACAAACCCCGTGATCAGTCCTCAAGCTCTTTGATTGGTTGACCTCCAACTGCATTCCATATGAAAAAAAAACGTTTCGTAAAAGAGAAAATCATACTTTATTCAGCAGTGCTTGCTTTACTCTTTGAAAGTCATCACATAAATGGTTTGGCTGCATTAAATATTACACATCTGTCGTAGTTATTTATTTATCTACAGAGATCGGGCTTAGAATAGACCGGAAACTATTCTTTTACCGTTTTGTTTTAATTTCACAATAAAGTTAGTAGTAATATTTTGTTTTGATATTATTGTTTTTTATTAACTTCTAGACCGCTGGGTCATGTTAAGACCATCTTTTCTGTGTTGCTGTGGGTTTTTTTCCATCGCTTTTGTGTTACAAATATCAAAACAATAACAAAATAATATTCGTTGTAAACTAAACCGGAAACAGCAGTATATTTTATTTTGTTAACACTGTAAACTTGACAGCCTTTTAACCTATGCTTTTAACCCAAACCACCTACTGGTTAAAGCACGCTATTACACGTTTAGAGTAATTGCAATGCAGGTAGATTGTGTTGCTTTTTAATGACTGTTTAAAATGCCTTTTTCTTAATGTCTTTCATTTTTGTAAAGCACTTTTGAATGTGTTATATTTTATGAAAACATTTAAATATTAAGAGTACATACAAAATAGTGGGAAAGTAGAAGGTCAATTATATAAATATAGAATAGAAAATATCAAGAAGATACTCAAATGATATCTAGAATAAAACAGTTTAGTGCCTGATAGGAGGATGTGCAAAACAGACAAACTAATAAGGCTTTATTTAAAGAAATGTGCAGAATACGACAGTGTAATGGTGGAAGTATACACACATTGATAGATGTCTTGTAATGCACTGTTGAGGAACCTGTGACCCAAGTTTTTCATTCATTGCATAACTACACTGTTGTGTATATGATATGTCAATAAACCTTAGAAAATCTTGAAATCTTGAAAGGGATGTACAAAATAGCAATTATATACAGTCTTTAATTAACTATTAGAGAATAACGAGTAATGAATATGCTTTAAACGGATCTGCAGATAAATATTTAGTCTTCTCAAGCACCAACTATACTATTCAGGTGTAACTAAAGTCTGATTTAAGGGTTGTTTATATTTCACATCATTAATCCAAATCTGTAAAGTAACTAAAATAAATGTAGTGGAGTAAAAATACCAGGTTAACCTTAAAGAAAGCCCTCAGGATTATAAAAGACCCCATCACCCCAGCCACAAACTGTTCTGTCTGCTGCAGTCTGGCAGGCGGTACCACAGCATCCGGACTAAAACCACCAGACACAGAGACAGCTTCATCCCACAGGCTATACGATTATTAAACACCTGAATTTAGAAATAACATTCATCTGGCTGCTACTTAGAAATTATCTAATATATCATATTCCAATCACTTGTATATAGACTCTTATTGCACTATTTCACTATTTTTTCTGTGTATCTGTTTTATTGCGTAGCACTGTTGGAGGAGCCTGTGACCTAAGGGGGGAGGAGGGGGGGTAGGACACGTTCGATTCCTGTTTTGAATAGTGTGCCTTCGATGGGTTTCATTCCATTTCAAAGTCCTTTTTGATGCTCTGTGTAAACGTCGCGCATCCAATCACAGAGGTTGAGGACTGATCACGGGGTTTGTCAAGCTAAGCACATGGTGTAGTCCCAAACGATAGCTGAGGATTCTGGGTAGTGTAGTGTCTTCGGCCATCCTAAAACTCAGAAAAAATCGTTGTTTCTCCGAATCGAAGGGGGAAAATACAAAAGCATTGTACACAATTCAAACCAATCAATGTTGTGTTTTTTAGTCGATGAGTAGTGCAGATATCACTGTAAAATCAATCGACAGTAAGGAGAATAGGCTACTTACTTCCGGGTGTAAAATTCTCCGTTATCCAATGGGAATGGACGCTCGTAATACAATACAGGGGACATGATCTTTATCTTTTAAATAACGTTAACTAAAGGGAACAATCTATTTGACACAGCTGAAGCTCTGACCTTCTTTAAAAACTAACTAATTTAATAAAAATCACAGTTGCATTACACACAATGCAGTGTTTTTTGAGAACACAAATTCGTAACTAATGTAATTTTTACATTCTAACGAAAAATAAAAATAATTATGAATACAAATAAAATAAAAGAAGCCTCCCGTGAGTTACTACAAGCTATAAAGTAGATTTAAAAAACGTTGTATAGAATAAAAGCTCACTGCGGGACGTTGTAGAAATGCGTGTGTGCACCACGACAAAGGAGCCTCATTCTGGTGAGATCAGGTTGAACAGAGCACATGGTGTAGTCAAAACGATAGCTAGGGATTCTGGGTAGTGTAGTGTCTTCTACCATCCTTTACTCAGAAAAAATATTTGTTTCGCCGAATCGAAGGGGAAAAATACAAAAGCATTGCACACAATTTAAACCAATCCATCCATTCATCCATCCATCTTCTCCCGCTTATCCGTGGTCGGGTCGCGGGGGTAGCAGTTCCAGCAGAGAGCCCCAAACTTTCTTTTCCCTGGCGACATCAACCAGCTCTGACTGGGGGATTCCAAGGAGCTCCCAGGCCAGCGAAGAGATATAATCCCTCCACCTGGTCCTAGTTCTACCCCTTGGTCTCTTCCCAGCTGGACGTGCCTGGAACACCTCCCTAGGGAGGCGCCCAGGTGGCATCCTAACTAGGTGCCCGAACCACCTCAACTGACTTCTTTCGACGCGAAGGAGGAGCGGCTCAACTCCGAGTCCCTCCCTGATGACCGAACTTCTCACCTTATCTCTAAGGGAGACACCAGCCACCCGGCGGAGGAAACCCATCTCGGCCGCTTGTATCCGCGATCTCGTTCTTTCGGTCATGACCCATCCTTCATGACCATAGGTGAGGGTAGGAACGAAAATGGCCCGGTAGACAGAGAGCTTTGCCTTCTGGCTCAGCTCCCTTTTCGTCACAACGGTGCGGTAAAGCGACTGCAGTACCGCTCCCGCTGCTCCGATTCTCCGGCCCATCTCACGCTCCATTGTTCCCTCACTCGAGAACAAGACCCCGAGATACTTGAACTCCTTCACTTGGGGTAAGGACTCATTCCCTACTTGGAGTGGACAGTCCATCGGTTTCCTGCTGAGAACCATGGCCTCAGATTTGGAGGTGCTGATCCTCATCCCAGCCGCTTCACACTCGGTTGCGAACCGATCCAGTGAGTGCTGAAGGTCGCAGACCGATGAAGCCATTAGAACCACATCATCTGCAAAAAGCAGTGGTGCAATCCTTAGTCCACCGAACTGCAGACCCCCTCCCCCACGACCACGCCTCGAAATCCGATCCATGTATATTACAAACAGGATTGGTGACAAAGCGCAGCCCTGGCGGATGCCAACCCTCACCGGAAATGGGTCCGACTTACTGCCGAGGACCTGGATACAGCTCTCGCTTTGGGAGTACAGAGATTGGATGGCCCTGAGCAGAGACCCCCTCACCCCATACTCCCGCAGCACCTCTCACAGTAAATCCCTGGGAACTCGGTCATACGCCTTCTCCACGTCTACAAAACACATGTAGACCGGATAATCGTACTCCCAGGCCCCCTCCAGGATCCTTGCGAGAGTAAAAAGCTGATCCGTCGTTCCACGACCAGGACGGAATCCGCATTGTTCCTCCTCAATCTGAGGTTCGACAATCGGCCTGACCCTCCTTTCGAGTACCTTGGAGTAAACTTTCCCGGGGAGGCTGAGTAGTGTGATGCCTCTGTAATTGGCACACACCCTCTGATCCCCCTTTTTAAAAAGGGGAACCACCACCCCGGTCTGCCACTCCTTCGGTACTGTTTCCGACTTCCACGCAACGTTGATGAGACGTGTCATGATCAGTCCCTCAACACCCAGAGCCTTCAGCATTTCCGGGCGGATCTCATCCACCCCCGGGGCTTTGCCACTGTGGAGTTGTTTGACGACCTCAGTGACCTCCCCCCGGGAGATTGGTGTTGATCCCCCGTCATACTCCAGCTCTGCCTCTAACATAGAGGGCGGAGTTGTCGGGTTCAGGAGTTCCTCAAAGTGTTCCTTCCAACGCCCTAACACTCCATCAGTTGAGGTCAACAACGTCCCATCCTTACTGTACACAGCTTGGATGGTCCCCTGCTTCCCCCTCCTGAGGTGTCGGACAGTTTTCCAGAACAACTTTGGTGCCGCCCGAAAGTCCTTCTCCATGTCTTCTCCGAACTTCTCCCACACCCGCTGCTTTGCCTCGGCCACGGATGAGGCTGCTGCCCTTCGGGCCTGTCGGTACCTTGCAACTGCCTTGGGAGTCCCCTGGGATAACAAATCCCTGAAGGCCTCCTTCTTCAGTCGGACGGCTTCCCTGACCACCGGTGTCCACCAGGAGGTTCGAGGGTTACCGCCCCTTGAGGCACCTAGGACCTTGAGACCACAGCTCCCCGCCGCGGCTTCGGCAATAGAGGCTTTGAACACCGACCACTCTGGTTCAATGTCCCCAACCTCCACAGGAATGCCCAAAAAGCTCCGCCGGAGGTGTGAGTTGAAGGCCTCCTGAACTTGGGCCTCCTCCAGACGTTCCCAGTTCACCCAAACTACACGTTTGGGCTTACCAGGTCTATCCAGAGGCTTCCCCCGCCACTCGACCCAACTCACCACCAGATGATGATCAGTTGACAACTCCGCCCCTCTCTTTACCCGAGTGTCCAAAACATACGGCCTCAGGTCCGATGATACGATAACGAAATCGATCATGGACCTTCTGCCTAGGGTGCTCTGGTACCACGTACACTTATGAGCATCCTTATGCTCGAACATGGTGTTTGTTATGGCCAATCCATGACAGTCCAGTAACAAACCACCACTCCGGTTCAGATCAGGGGGGCCGTTCCTCCCAATCACGCCCCTCCAAGTGTCTCCATCATTGCCCACATGTGCGTTGAAGTCTCCCAGCAAGATTAAAGAGTCCCCTTCAGGAGCCCCATACAGGACTCTTTCCAGGGTCTCCAAGAAGGCCGTATACTCTGAACTGCTGTTGGGTGCATAAGCACACACAACAGTCAGAGTTTTCCCCCCATAACCCGCAGGCGTAGGGAGGCGACCCTCTCGTCCACTGGGGTAAACTCCAACAACGAAGCACCTAACCGGGGACTTGTGAGTATCCCCACACCCGCCCGGCGCCTCACACCTTGAGCAACTCCGGAGAAGAATAGAGTCCAACCCCTATCCAGAAGTAAGGTTCCAGAACCAATCAATGTTGTGTAATTAACAAGGATAATCTGCTGTTTTTTAGTCGATGAGTAGTGCAGATATCACTGTAAAATCAATCGACAGTAAGAGGAATACTTACTTCCGGGTGTACAATTCTCCGTTATCCAATGGGAATGGACGCTCACATTGCCTTTAAGGGCAGCCGACACAAACGAATGCCGTGCTTCCATGAGCGTCAAATCCCGACGCAGATGGGAATACATTGCAATCAGTTGAAAGCTATTTGCGTCCCTTTATGACGCTGAAGGAGCCTAGGAGCGTCACAATTGGACGCCACGGACACTGACCAAACGTCGCTATTGGACGCTTAGGGAGTGAGAGTGTGTTGATCTCCTTGGTTACGTGGGTGAGGAGTAGTCGCAGCGTGGCTGCTTCTTGCTCATCCCCAGAGGAAATAACACTGTCCCACACTCCCCTCCCCCTCTGTAAACTCCAGTATAGGAGCCAGCAGGTGGGCGCGTGCACATGAGTGGAATAAACCGAAGTGCTGTCAAAACACTGTGCGGGTTCAAGAGAGAGTGATGTGTGTGTGTGAGAAACGCATTCAGTGAAAATGATTGCATTTATCCCAGAGTAAGAGTCATCTCTCTCCACATTTCCACTTTTCACCGTAATGTCCGTTTCAAATGCGGCTTTCACACCAGCGCTTTTCCCTTTCTAGCTCCGAGCGGGAGCTTTTATGGTTCAGCTCCGGTTTCCCTTTTCTGCTCCTGCTCTGTTCACACCGCCCAGAGCCCAACTGGTGCTGCCGCTGCTGCGTCATGACGTCACCGTTTACATCGCTGATTTGCTCCCCAACGGCGTTACGGTGCTCACAACAACAACAACAACAACGGGGTACTGCGTCGAGTCGATTATCGTGTTGCTTTTAATCACACAAAGCCAAATTAAATAACGACTTCTCCAACCTTATACTTTTCTCCAGAGTGCCGTGGTTCATTGTTTATTAATGTGTTTCTGCGGCATTTACCGACCGCTGCAGTGTTGGCTGCTCTTCCACGGGAGTTTATTCTCCTCCGTTAGCTCTCCGGTTAGCTCACACTGCAGTGGCCGCTCTAAAGTATTCACTGTCCGACTCACACAAGCAGCTGATACATATCCCCAGTTCCCCTTAGCCTAAGTGAATGTGTGTCAGTCTGAATTGACGCTGTTTGGCATCACAACGCTGTTATGAAAGTTTCTCTGGTATACAATTGGTGATGTTAGCATAGCAACCGAAGCTAAAGTGACTACTTGCTATTCTTTCACACACACATACAGGTATTGGGCCGAGCGCGACACCGTACTTCCGGTATCCGCCGTTTTACGCGAGGTGCAAGCAGCCGTACACCGTCTAGGTGTTGCTAAGCTTCCTGTACTGAACATCATAGTCTATTGCCTTAATCAATATCTAGTCAACTCTAAAATACCACATATATGCAATGGCATGATAATATTATTGTGACAAGTGGGGTATTCACCTGGTGTTTCCAGAAATTAGACGTAGATGCAGCCAAAATCGACGAAGGCCACTGTCGTTTTTCCATACATCTGCAGGCAGTCTGTAAAGGCAATCCGACAACCCACACAGCTCTAGTTTACGCTGGTAACGACCTAAAGCACACCCCTCAAGTCCAGAGATGTAATTCGAAGACATGCAGCGATTTCTTCGGTCGTTAATTCAGAAAAAAAACCTAGTGCGCTCTGCCTGGCTACGTTAGCTAGCTGTTTATATTTGCACTTCCAGGATATTTGCACCTCCAGAAAAATGGCGTATTTATATATATATATATATATATATGGCGCGTGTTGCATTGTGGGTAGCTCGTGACGTCACTGTGTGAAAGAATTGCTATCCTATTGTGGCATTAACCGTTTTCTACAGGCACATTTTACCGGCGTATTTTTATTATGATTCTAGTTGTGATAGTCGGACACGACAACCTGTGCAGCCCATGTATTGATTCCATCCGATAGCTGCTATAATACAAAACAAAACATCTGCCTCTCTCCACAATGATCAATAACAGTGAACGGATGGTCAAAGTAAGGTACAAATAAACAGAATCACATGAAGCCTGGTTAGTGTTGTCTGACTTTATAAAGTGTGTTTATAAGCACTACTGCTTGTAGGCAGGCATGACAGTCGACCCATGTTCAGGGGAGGTGGGTTTAGTTTCCTGCACGCCTCGACGTAAGAGAGATGTAAGCGACGCCACCTCATAGCTCCAAAGCTCTTGCCTCTAGACCAGTGGTTCTCAAAGTGGGGGCGCGCCCCCACAGGGGGGCGCAGAGGCATGACAGGGGGGGCGCGAGAGACCAGGAGGAAAAATGGTTATTAAAAAAAAAGATTTAAAAAATAAATAAATCATATTTGGAAATAATATGATACAGTACAGTACTATTACGTCTGGCTCTCTGTGTTTCATTAAAGCTCGGCTCTGTGTGTGTGTGGAACGAGCCATTTTGTTTGCGTGCGAGAGCGAGAGAGCGCACCGGTACCGGATATCGTTGATGTGAGCTTCTGGTGCTAGTGAGCTACGCTAACGGATATAAGGAGTCTTTTCAACAACAAAGTGGAGGAGAGTCCTCTCCTGTCAGACTGAGAGGCTCAGTGAGCTAAAGGACTCTTTCAGTGTTATCTCAGTGGGTCTCAAACGTTTTGGTCACCATTAATGTAAACAATTATTTCCGAGGCACACGTGTATATTGATCATTATAGTTATAAAAAAATAAGAGAATAAATTAAAAACAGGTATGAAATACTATATGGCAGTAAAAAAAGAATAAAGTTTAAAAGGGGAGTGATTTGTAAAATATCCATAAAGAAATAGTAAATCTGTTTACAGTTCTGTTTCATATGGGTGTTGAGAGAGGTATCCATAGATCTCTTCATTTTGCTCTCAAAGTGCACCAGAATGATGCATTTAACTTCAATATTTAAAAATCTTCCCGGGGGAGCTTGCCCCCGGACCCCCCTATGTGAGGTCCACACACCACCTATAAAAATAGAACCTTACCCCTGCTTACACCTATATGCGGCCGTGAGCTGATTATCGAGCCTTCATTGTAACAGTTGCGGGTACGTATGCATGGGGAATGTTGCAGTAGAACATTCCACTGTAGCGACCGGTACATTAATGGGAAACCCTAAATGTTTGAGCACCCTCTATGAAACGTCAAGCTACCCCACAGCACCCACACAAATACATCTCTGGCGCCGCCACTGAGCCTGACTATTTGTGTTGGGGGGGGCCCCCGAGCTAAGAGGCGGCACCGCTGCGGTGTGAACAGGAAAAAACGGCACTTTTCAGGCTCCAGCTCCGAGCCGGAGCTGAAAACGCATTGGTGTGAAAGGGGCAAAAGAGATTTATTTATCCCAGAGTAAGAGTCATCTCTTTCCACAATTCCACATTTTCCCATAATGTCTCGTTGAGATCGGCAAGGCCGTTTTCATACAATGTTAATTGGACACCCATTATGAGGCGAGGCCCCCGTGGGAGTGGCCGCGGTGCGTTCAGGTACCTCCGCAGAAGAACAGTGGTTTACGAAGTGTAACTCTAGTTCTAGAGTGATATGTGTGTGTAAAATGCATTCAGTAAAAACTAGTGCATTTATCCCAGAGTAAGAGTCATCTCTCTCCACATTCCGGCGATGGTGTGAAGGAAGGAGTCCAGAGCCTCCGTCATGCACGCTGGGCTCTATTCTTACCTACTTACAGATACTGGTGGACAGGGGGCTGGCTCATTCCACAATTAAGGTGTATGCAGCAGCCATGTTGTCCTGCCATGAGGGATTTGGAGGCAGGTCAGCCTTCAGTCAGCCGCTTATGTCGCGGTTTTTGCAGGGGGTCAGGAGGCAGCGCCCAGTAGTGCAAGCCTCCGCCCCACAGTGGGACCTGCCGTTGGTGCTCTAGGCTCTGGTCACAGAACCATTTGAGCCCTGGAGCTCTCCTCCCTGAAAGCACTGTCATGGAAGACAGCATTGCTACTTGCCTTGACTTCGGCCAAAAGAGTGTCCGAGCTGACCGCTCTGTCGGTGCACCCAAGCTGCCTTTTGATCCGGGGTGACCGTAGCGGGGCGACACTCATACCGAGCCCCTCCTTTACTCCTAAGAGCCTAAGGAGTTCGTTCAGGTCAAGGGCTATTCAGTTAGGTGGCTTTGATCTTCCACCCCATATTGAGGCCAGGGAGGCTAAATTGCACCTCCTCTGCTCAGTGCGTGCGCTAGCATGTTATGTAGAGCGCATGGCTGCCATTAGACGCACTGAACAGCTGTTTGTGTGCTTTGGGGATGGTGTGGCTAGAAAAGCTCTCTCAAAGAAGTGCCTAACAGGATGGCTATGCGGGTGCATTACACATGCCTATGGACGGGCGGGGAAAGTCCTCCCCACTGGGGTCCGTGCGCATTCTACACGGGCTGTGTCAAACAGCCTTATTCAGCAGTGTGAGTGTAGAAGATATATGCACGTCGGCGTCTTGGTCTACGCCAGGCTCCTTCATAAAATGTTATCTCCTGGACATGTCTGGCTCCTTCTCGTCGTCTGTGCTTGCCGAGGCAACGCATGACTGGTGAGAGGGGGGGGTGGCTGTGGGTCAGCAGGTGTCTGACCCCCCCCCCCCTGGACATAAAGCACTTGTGTTTTCCCATGCTCCTGAGGGACTCGGGAGACATGGTGCGCAATCAGCCCCATACAGGGCTGGAGGCAGGCTGGGAGAGCCTTCCTCACTATTGTCCATGCCCACTCTACACGGAGCGTTTGTGAGTGTGGGGGACGTGGTGCACTTATGTTTTCCCATGCTCCAGAGGGACCTGGGGAACATGGTGCGCGGTAGGCTCCAGACGGAGTCTCCGCACAGATCTTTTCCATGCACACTCTACACGAGGTAAGCGTGCCTTATCCAAATTGCGGCCCCAACTTCTCTACGGTTACAACCGGATGGGAGGAAGTGGGGATGCAATGGATGTTAGCCAAAAGCCAGTCAGGGACGGTGTGGTGGGTCGATGTTGTTGGATGACAGGGCGTGTATACATCAGGGCTCCGCCCACTGTACCCATAGAGTCCAGTAGAGCGCGGAGACTGTGTGAAATATAACGGGTGGTTACGTATTGTAACCCTAGTATATAAGCACAGGCGGAGCCCTCTACCTGGGGGCCCTGTCTTTCCTAGTCCACTCGCTGAAGAGTGTATAGGATAGTGGGCGGCAGGTAGGCTCGCCCCGATTGGCCGGCTACGTTTACGTAAACTCAGTAGGTGAAAGCACGCACAGCATGATAGAGATTAGTACCCATAGGGTCCAGTAGAGGGCTCCACCTGTGCTAATATGCCTAGGGTTACAATACGTAACCCCCTGTTATTGGCTTTGGACAAAAACCGCTTGTTTTGGCATGAAACGAGACAAACACGAGACAAGCACAGGACAAAGGGAGACGAGGACTATATATATGGGCTAATGGGACACAGGTGGCAACAATCAAGGGCGGGGCTGACAATCACTGACGGGAAAAGACACAATGGCAGGGAGTCAAGGCCCCTGAAACAAGATTGAATGGTACATATGAAACGGGAAGTGCAATGACAGAAAGTGAATGACGAAACTAGAGGTAAGTGACTGTAACATGTAAAAATTAAACATGACTAAACATAAATAACTAATTCTAAACATGGACTCTAAACTAGACATGCGACATACATGATAACTAAAGCTAAAGATGAACTAAAAATGGCTAACTCCACAAACGTGGTGTGATGTTTCACATAAGCAATAGGTTGCCAGTCAATTATTCATTTTACATAATCATAACGTAAAGAGGTTAGAAACCTCTGCCTCCCTGAACTACTTCCATCTCTGCCGTTGGACTTCCCTGACTCCATTTGTATCCCACTCACCGTCTAAAAACCATAATCACTGCTGTTTCAGCTGCCCACTTACTGCTCCTGTGATTGTCTTTCTCATGACCCTTTCTTTTCATTGTCGTGCCTTTGTTGTCGTAGATTTGTCATGTTTGCTATTACATAAAGGCCATTGTTGTGTCAGTTCATGTTGACATGTCTACATTTGTTTTAATTTGTATCCACTGTCTGTGCAAATTGTGCTTTGACAGTTTGTTAATGGAATATGCTTTAACCAAAGGAAAGCAGACCGTGTCTCCTCACACAGGGACACTTGCAGTCTACTTACAGCACTTTCATTGTAATGTAACTGTAGCTAAAAGCCTTGTTTGGGATCATTATTATAATTACATTTCCATAGCTGCAAGGCTGAGCACAAGAGGCACAACAACTGCAGCTGTGTGTCAAAATGAAATAAGAGACGGATGGTTTGTTAGCCTTTTACCAGTCTGATAAAGCATTGGGAAATGAGCACAAAGTTTGAAATACTGCCTGTGTGCTGTTGAAACAATTTATGGGGCTGTTGCCCTGTCATCCACTTATGGCGCATTACCACTGCAGGCCTCGCTCAGTTTGGTTAGGCCTTATTAGGCCCGGCTCACTTTAATGCTGCGCTTCCATTACAGTTTAGGAACTGGGGTAGTTACTATAGTAACGCAGTGTAGGCGGAGCCGTGACGTCATCTTCAATGAGAGCCCCAGAAAAACAACACAGCCGTTAGCTCTTAGCACTCAGAGCTCACAGCAGAGATGTTCACAAGTCTTTTTTTGCAAGTCCAAGTCAAGTCTCAAGTCTTTGGTCACGAGTCCAAGTCAAGTCTCAAGTCTTTGTGGGGTGAGACTTGATCAAGTCTCAAGTCTTTGGTCACGAGTCCAAGTCAAGTCTCAAGTCTCTAAAAAAATAAAAGTCTCATGTCTCTTCTGGTTGTAATAAGCCTTCTATTGTCTGCTGCTATCCAGTCTGTTAAGAATACTGCACAGCTATATCTAAGAAATGCAAAGCATTTACTGTGTTATTATCACTCCTATATCTATTAGCATACAGTATCAGTACTGATTAGTTGTTTGTTATATGATCACTTTAAACAGGCTATTGCAATGCAATATGAGGAAAAACATCACACTTTAGCTAAATGCAAACAACTTATAAGCAAAACACTTCAGAAATCAGTATCACAAATACAAAGCTAGTAGCAAGCTAAGTTAACATTACATATGCTGAGCTAAACATATTTGCTAACCGTCCATGCGTTAATGTGACTGACCTCTCCGGGTGACTTTTCAAGTGCCTGATGAAATTCGACGTTGTTGCGCCAGCATCCTGGATTTTGATATTGCAGACTTTGCAGTGTGCGCTCCTTTTGTTGGTGCCGCCGGCGTTTTGTTCGAAGTTTTTGTAGTTGAACCTAATTACAAGCGGTACAGCCACAGGTGTGCCGCCGGTCGCCATTGTGTTACTACGAGGTAGTAACAGAGGCGAGCACGTCTGCGTAATGAGCCCGGCTAAAGTAACTGAATGGCCTACCTGCCTGTCAGCCTTCCATCTGGGCACAAACTGATCTCGTGCCCTCATTGGTCATGTGCGCGTTCGTGTGTGTTGGAGGAGGCGGGCTCTATAAGGAAGTAGCAGCCTCTAGCAGATTATCTCCGGTTGTGTATTTTCAAATTCTAGCGATCTCGAGCCGGTTTCTCTCAAATGTACCTACCCCACCTTTAATACGCCAAAAATAGAAAACACAATGATTGTTCACGAGTCCCAACACACGAGTCCAAGTCGAGTCTGAAGTCTTTTGGTCACGAGTCCAAGTCAAGTCTGAAGTCTCTGTGTGTGCGACTCGAGTCCGAGTCGCAGACTCGAGTCCCCATCTCTGGCTCACAGCTCTTCATATCTGTTCAGAAACTAGACAAAAGTTAAACAAGTACAAACCACAGACTGCCTGTGTCATGGCGAATACAGTAGCTGGTTTATTTATGTCTGTATAGACCGTTGTTGTGAGTGTGGACGGTCGGAGCATATATAACGTTAGCTTAGCCAAGCTTCATTTAGAAAACACGCATTTTAAAAGGGTTTTTTGCCTGCCGTCTGTCTGCAGACTTGTCAAAGCATTAATTCATGGTTTTTACTAACCGGTATCAGTATGCTGTTACTTCGGCATCATTTTGAAACGTATATTACAATTAAATCAAATATGTTCATCTTGTTGTAGTTGTAGCCCCCTTGCCAGCGATTCTCTCTCTAGTTTAGCATACTCAGCTACCTACCAAAAACACAGGGCAGCAGGTTGATTACACCCTGCATCAAATCAGGGCGAAGAGAACAATCCCCAAAAGGCAGGAAAACATACAAAGACAGGAAATGAAACCAGACATGACATGAGGATCCTATTTTGACAAACTAAAACAGGAAACAGAACAACAAAAGGCAATATCATGACAGTGTATTCTTGAAAACTGGAGGAATATCCATACCCTTAATTTCTTAACAATTTGAACAATGGAAACACACATTGTAAATCAACTAAAAGGCAACGTAAAGTACATTCACCTGTATCCAATTCAAATAATATATATCACAAAATATGTAGCCAAAGCAATTTTGCAGCCGGCTAAAGAAAACAATCCCTAAAATGTATCTACGCTGCTAAAGGGTTGATTAGGGCTAAGCTTGCCGCTAAGGAAATTACAAGCCTGCACTGCTCAGACCTCGATTGTGTGTACAATTTCCAATGAAAAATGACTTTGGCACGGTCAGCGACATGCACCTGGCCTACTTGGAGTTTTTTTTTAAAAGTAATAACTGTCCTTCACTAGTAAAAAAAATGTACTCCAAGTTTTCTGGAAGGCAGCACCACACTGTATGGGTTTCAATCTCGCCGAGTATGTGATCTGAAAATGATGACTAACTACCTAATGGGAATGTAATCAGGATGCATGTATGCATGGCATAACCTCAGTATGGTGCATTACTGTCATTGAAAGAATAATAACTAATATGTGAGTAATGGTTATTCATTAGCTGTGAGCTATTTGGAGGCTGAGTCAGAGTGAATGAGGAACAGCTGATAAAGAAGGTGTTCCTGCAGACTGAGGGTTTTAATACTTAATACTAAGGTTATGAATTGTCCAACACAGCAATTATATCTCACTATAACTTGGTCCGAATGCTTTTAAATTACTTTCCACAGGGCAAGGATGGGACTCTGGTGCAGAGATAATAAATCGCTTTAACCCTTAATCCTTTTAATGTTGTGTTTGAGATAATGGAGGCACTGAGACTCTTGACTTATAAGCTTAATACTCCATTACTTCTCCTGATTTTATGACTGCTATACATGTTTCAGAAGTAGCAAAAGAAAATTAAACATCGCTTTTGTATCAAGTCTCTGAAGTTGCACACGACAGGGATGTACAAGCTATAATTCCAGTTGCGTTATAAATGCAGCACCACTCTTCTCAAATCCAAGGTAAGTCAGTTTGTATTTATTTGATTGGACTCCTTTTAAAAAGGCATGTTTTCCTTTATTTGGTGTTCTAACGATGCTTTATGGCCATTCCTGTTTTTTTCACAACCCCGTATTTGATTCCTTACTTTACATAGGGTTCTCTTGGGGGCATTGGAAATCAATAGTAGCTATAAATGTTGTTATACATTGATTTGAATGATCGTTATGTATATTGCATTTGAGTTGTTCCTAGAGTCTGCAAACTGGATCAGGAACCAGAGCTTTAACTTACCGAGCTCCTATTCTTAGAACCAGTGTCCAGTTACTGTTAGGGAGGCAGAGAGCGTCCCCACATTTAAGAGCAGGCTAAAGACCTTCCTTTTCAATAAAGCGTGTAGTTAGGGCTGGCTTCAGGCTTCCTTAGAACATGCTCCTGGATCCTACATTTAAGGAAATTGATTTGATTTGTATTTATTTGATTTTAATTTGTCATTCTTTCTTGTAATTTCATTATATTCTTGGCATATCTTTAATATGTATATGTACATTGTCAATAATGCTTGTTGATGTGTGAAACCAACTGAGACAAATGTGTCATGGGCTTTAGAAATGAAATTGAATGTAACCAGATAAATCTCATTAAATACAAAAGTAAAACAAACAAATACAAACATT
This sequence comes from Pseudochaenichthys georgianus, assembly GCF_902827115.2. Lineage (NCBI taxonomy): Eukaryota > Metazoa > Chordata > Actinopteri > Perciformes > Channichthyidae > Pseudochaenichthys > Pseudochaenichthys georgianus. The sequence continues at coordinate 23,854,669 of NC_047524.1, forward strand.
TTAAAGCAAGGGTGCATTATATCTTATACTGTAAGCCTATAACACATTTAAAACAATCAATAGAGAATCCAAAAATAAACTATTAAATATGGCTCTTAAATAATATAGTGGATTTAAACTACCATATTTCCCTATTAGATAGTATAAAGTGGCAACACATGGAATTACTTAAATACCCTTTATTGAACTTAAGTACAGTATTGGTGCACAGTAAGTAATAATAGCTGTCATGTAATTGCTGTCCCTATGTCTTCCGACAGGTAGTGAGCTCCTGGTTTCTGAAGGTCAAACAGGATGCATGCAGCAGTTTTGGGGTTTTTACAAATGGCAGAACAACTTCTTGTCCAATGGTCTGCCACATAATAGAAGACAGTGTTTCCCGCAGCCCTGATAGGCTACTTTGTTGCTCTGAACGCTAAACACCGCTAAGCACACACTAATCCGTGGTCGGTCCTTAATCTCCTGCACTCGCTGCGGACCGTGCCAAAGTGGCCCTTTACGCATCATCATCGCTACAATCACTCCCGTGTTTGTTTGCGTAAATGCGCGGTAGTTCCAGCTGACCTGCTTATTGCGCCCCCCCTTCTCTCTTCTCCCCGGTGGGCTCAGTGATACCTCATGGCGTTTGTGCCATCTAGGGTTATCCGCCGCTCCATTGCAGTCTTTCTAGCGCAGAGACTTCACACCTCACTATCTACTCGCTCTCGGACAACTCCTGAATTATTAACAACACAAACTTTCTTTTTGGATATTCACTCCCTTTTTTCCACCCGGCTTGGATGTGCGTTTTAGGAGTCTCCAAAGAGAAGCAAGGGACATATTGTGTGTTTTCACCGACAAGTAAGTACGGCACCGAGAGGATATAGAACAACGCCTGTGTCATATAGCAGCACTGTCTCTCCCTCTCTAAAGAAATACATACTGGAAATACATCCACGAGCCCTTCACAGCAGCCAGCTAGTTATTTTTACTTGAAGGAGGGAAACTACAAATATTCTGTGAAGCTCTTCGTCGCAGCTTGGCTCCCGGCGGAAAAAAAGCGCAGCTTTTTTAGAGCATTTGCTTACTGCTGGTGGTGGTGGGGCGTACCAATTGTGAAGTGCGAAAGAAGAAGCGATATCTGGCTCGCTCGGCAGCTGGTTTCGCAGTTCGTCTCCTGGAATTAGTGGATGAATGGGAAGGGAGCGGCTGTAGCCTCGAACCGGGGAAAGAGAATACTCCGAGCAGAGCCTGCGGTGGCACACAATGGATACTTGTCCGTCTCTAAAGGTAAGGAATAACCTTTATTGGGTGTGAGAGTTTTCTGCCCAGATTTAAAACTAGTAGTTGCTCTATGTGTTGGATATGCAACATCTTTCCACAAGCTTTATTTTGCTGTTAACGCACAAACAGTAGCCTATGTTTATGGACTCGTTGCTTGCTCTATTTTGCAATTACAGGTAATCCGGAGAAAGTAACAATGCACAGTGCTATGGAGATTTTATTTATTTGCATTTTTGAAATGTACATAAGTGGGGAAAAGGTCGCAGCGTTGCAGGGGAATCAAGAAGAGACCTTGGATAGTTGTGCCCGACGCATACTAATCCAGGGTGTGTATGAACGTGCGTGTTTCTTTGGAGGGGTGTGTGTGTGAGAAAGAGAGGGAGAAAGGAGGCGAGGAAGAGATTAGCCTACTCTTCCCAAAATGTTCCCTTGTGATCGCAGAAGCTTTATTAAAACTCATTTTAAGTTGTTTGTGCGCACGCGTGTGAGACAGAATCGGGTTATATGATGTGCTCATTTTTTTTAAACTAGCAGTCCCTATAGAATGTTTTCATTTGTGTGTCTGGTTAAGGGATCGATGGCCGCCTCGAGGCATCATGGGAAGCAGTGTAAAGCCAACACCCGCTGTACTCACCACCCTCTTGTGGATTGCAAGTGTTCCCATGGTAGTGTGGAGGTAGAGAAGCCTGTTCAGCACCATGGACAGTGCAGAGAAATATAGAACTGCAAGTAGGAGGGGAGGCTTTGACACCCACAATGGGGCATTTATCGACTTTTGAATGGCTGCTATGTTATTCTCCTTAAAGCGTCACTCTGTGAAGGATTTGTCTGAAAATAGGTGAGACTTTCAGATAAAAGCGTTGCATTTTACTGAAGAGTTTCTACTGTGTTTGAAAACAGAATAGTTCCGACTCACCGAAAAGAGCACTCTATACAGGATTTACCTTGTATTGTTGTGTAATTTATGTGAGTGGATCCCACTGCCAAGTCTTCAATGTCTGTGGATGGACCAACAATAGCTCGTCTAAAAGAAGATTAAAGAGCCTCTCTAGTTTTGTCTTTACAGAATGATACACAGTTTATTATTATGGGGTGTCACCCAATGAATTTGACTTTACTTCCTTAAATTATTACCTGTAATAACCTTTTTGGTCACTAGGGGGAAGAATATCAAAGTTGTAAACGAAGCATTGACATTATTATGTCTTATAAGTTTATTTAGTGACCTTTTTAGCAAACTGTTTCTTATTTACATATCCGGCAGTAACAGAGCCAAATGCATATTTACTTGGACTATCATTCGTCCACCTGTTGAATGTACGTCCAGTTTTTTCTCTCTTTTTGTTCTATTTTGGCTCCTATCACCCCCTAAGGGAAATATGTCCTGATAATATAATGATTTTGAGAAGGCCACACCCAATTCAAACCTGACAAAAACACAAATAAACTAATCTCAAATAAAGTTATCATATTAAATAATCCAAACGTTTCGACATAAGAAAATGCTGTGCTGAGTGTGACCCAGTCAATCAAAATAATTCCAAAACCACATTTTCACGGCCTATACAGTTTTGAACAAGATCTATTATAAATCAAAGTTACACCACTGATAGTGCACATATGTGATGAATACTTTCTTGCGCTTACTAAGAATGTAGTGCTCTGACTCTAATACTGATGGAGATGGGCTTTCAATAAGAGTTAGTTGACAGCCTCAGTGCTTCAGTATCAGAAACTAAGGGGCACTGACGAGGTGTGTATTTTGAGAGTTTGAAATAAGACTGCCATTGAAAATGATCTGTTTTTGGCTCTAGAAATAATTAACATCGTTTTTAATTTCAGCTAAATCCTTCACCGCTATCACCTGTTGGTTGTTGGCTACATAGCAAGTAGTTTTGTTAGCATCACATATTGTTACTCGAGGACGAGCTATGTAAATCATTATTATTGTGGTATTTAGTTTCTCATCGCTAACTGTCCCCATCTGATATGTTGATATCCCTGGCAGTTATTGTCTGTCAATGCTCAATTTCAGAATGACGCTTGAGGGTTAATGCCTTCTGTCGAGATGCTTGCTGAAATTGATAGGCCTGTCTTGACAGATGAGATAACCTGCGATCGCAAGCAAACGCAATTTACGGGTACAGGCAGATGGATGCTGAGGATGCACTCAGAAGTAGGCCAGATCTACCTTGAGGAGAGGCCTGCCTTAAAGGGCCTGCAAGGGAAATTATGAGAAGGGAGAGGTGGGAGGAATGGAACCCAGAGGACTGTTTTATTAAACGCCACACACAGTGAAATAATAAAGAAGGGATCAATCGCTCTTCATTTCTCACACCGCTCCTCCGCTCCCTTCACTGGCTTCCGGTAACTGCTAGAATCCACTTCAAGACACTGGTACTTGCATACCATGCCGTGAATGGATCTGGCCCTTCCTACATCCAGGACATGGTTAAACCGTACACCCCAGCACGTGCACTCCGCTCTGCATCAGCCAAACGGCTCGCTGCACCATCGCTGCGAGGGGGACTCAAGTTCCCATCCGCAAAAACACGTGGGTTTGCTATCCTGGCTCCAAAATGGTGGAATGAGCTCCCCATTGAAATCAGGACAGCAGATAGCCTACACATCTTCCGGCGCAGACTGAAAACTCATCTCTTTCGACTCCACTTAGAGCGATAGAATTATTAACAAAGCACTTATATACTAATAAAGGACTGGCTTATCTAAAGCCAGTTGAGTAGCACTTGAAATGTTTTGGCTCTATGAAACCTGATGTACTTATATGACTCTGTTTTCTTCAAGTTTGTATCTTCTTGGTCAAATGCACTTGTTGTAAGTCATTTTGTATAAAAGCGTCAGCTAAATGCAATGTAATGTAATGTAATTCGCATGGAATAGCTTTGATTGGAGGCAATTGAAGTTAAGCTAAAAATTAAGTGGAAAATAATTTGGGATTTAGCCGTAAACCCTCTGTGGAATTTTCCCCTGCATGAGTCTCCAAGTCGAAGAAAAACCGGGGCTTGGTTCCTTTCCAGAAAACTCTCCCTCATGGCTCCATTCACTCACCAGCAGAACAAGCTATGTGCACGGGAAATAAATAAATACATCTGAAACACAAGCAAGGAGGAGAGAACATGCAGGCAGTCAGATGTGTTAGATCTATTTGTAAAATAATGAATATACAGCACAGCGCTTCCTGGGAATGGAGCACAGCTGCCGGGCATTTCCATGTGCTTCTGCACCTCAAATTGCCCGGCATCAGAGGGAACCATTTCCCCAATGAATTTAATCAGTGCTCCCGTTGTCACCGAGTTGGTCTTTTGTTTGTGCGCCTGGTGACCACTGTCCAGCTGCTGTAGTGCAGCATATGTGCAGAGTGAAGATGACACTTCATGCAGCGTTTAGAGGAATCAGCTGCTAGGGCGGGGCCCCGGCTCCTGTTGAGGGTTGTGTTAGATGCAGCCCGAGAGAACTCCTTATTTTGCCTGTTTCTTCTTCTAACCAGGGCAGAAAAACTACATTATCTTAGGTTAACTTGTTTATTACCCTAACCCTAACCCTACATTGTATGTAACAGCCATTGTGTCACAAATGGTGATTTCTGTTACACTCACTAAGGTTTTTGATTGTTTATATTTTTGCATTTGGTAATTGTTTATAATATTATTACCTATTGTGAGTTTGGTCACGTAAATATGTGCGGTACTGATTAACAATCACCCGTATAAGATGTGTGTGGGAGAACGGGTCGCTGTATTTTCTATTGACTGCAACATTTTTGTGTGGATGTACACGTTATAATACATTTATAATTTTCATTGAATTAAGATTATGTTCGAGGCATTTTTGGATCTTAGCATTCATTTTGTATCAATGCGCGTCAGACAAAGTCAACCCGGCCCGACCTCAGCCGCTCAGTGACTTGTTTTGTTACTGAAGTCACTAGACATTGTTTTGCTCTCATATTTGATCAATAAACCATACAATCAAACTGTTGGACTTGCAATTTGCTTGAGCTAAAAAAAGTCTAGCTTTTGGTCAAACTTGGGTTGTTTTTGCAGGGTAATGCATGCAAGGGAAGTATCAATACTTTTGAAAAGTAATTCCAGACAGTGCATTCAAATGCTTGTTGAAAATTCTGATATCTGAGAGACGCTTGCATACCAACAATGCACCAATGAGCTATGCGTTCTGAAACCTATTAAATAATAAAAACAAGGCCTCAAGCATTGATGTTATGAAAAGGAATGGGTAGCTTTCAAGGAAGGCTGGAGTTCTCTGCCAAACTGCCTCTTTAGTCTCCAGTGTGGGACCTCGGAGCTTCCCACCAGCTGAGTGGGAACGGAATATCCCCTCAAGCCTTTTCAATACACTGTTTGCTTTCCACTTAATGTGCAATATCTCACAACAACACTATGAATTCAAACAGTGGTGGAAGAAATGTAGCAAAATGTGTGATCATCAAAATAAACCTAAAGTACTAGGGTTTCCCCAGGCATGCATTTACATAGGTGAATCTGGTCAAGTTTTGCCTTTCTTCAAGTGATCGTCAAATGATGTTTGTTTCTTTTACTCATTGATTCCATGTTTAAGCTTGAACAAAGGCAACACAGCTGTTCGCAGTACTACAAAGAGGCATAAATCCATTATTAAAAGTATTCTTTCATTTTGAAACAGTAGCCATATTGTCTTGTTATTAAGCCTTTCTGAGGCTACGCTAAATGCTACTTTGGTGGTCCAGCTGATTTATTATTTATCCAAGCACACACCAGGCAGATTTATTAAAAGTAAATGTGTGATTTAAACGTTTATAGACAGTATTATAACTAGGCTTATATTTGTACCAAAATGGACTCAATATCATTAACTGCTGGAAGAAACCAAGACATTCAGCACCCCCATGCCGTGGAATGTTCCTTAGTTTCATAACCACATTTTCCCACCTCTTTGACAATTAGTAGTCCAATCAAGTTCCTTCGACTGAATCTTAAAATAGTGGATTTTTCAGGGTCACCCCTACAAAGTACCAAAAGTTTATGTAACTATTAAACTTCTACACAGCGGTATGGCTCAGTGAACAGTTTTAGAGTGCACAAGAAGATGTAGTTGTCTGCAAATTCCTTACTAAGGGCGTGTTGAAAAGTAGAAAAACATGGTATTTTAGAAGGGTGATATACTATTTTATGGCATGTATTCACCCTACAATAACATTAAAATATGTACATTATATTTTGTTTATAAACCCCATATTGTTCATCTGACTTCCATTGATATGTAAATCTATCTCGTTCAAATAATGGTACATCGAGTTCTTAGAAATAACTCTTTACATCAATGCAAGACTCTAAATGTATGAGAATGGAGAACCTACTATTTCTCAGGTCCTTTGCCTTTGTGTAGTGGCTTAACCCTCTTACAAAGTCAGAAAAGAGAAAGCGCTTTTGGCTGGCGTTAGATCACATACCTGTGTCGTGAGGTGGATTTCTCTGCTTGTCTCAGCAGGAAGCCCCTTGACTCAGGAGAATATCAAAGTGAGCGGCAGAGACCGAGGCCAAGGCCACTCTGGGGCTTTAGCAAATATCTCAGGGAGTTTACATCAACCTTCCTCTGTGAAACACTAGTCAGAACATTAAGATGTCACTGCTGACCGACCAACATGGCCACCGGTACGTCCACACGGCAGCGTGCGTTGAAGCTTGCCGGTGGGCGTGTCTGGCGTGCGACAACAACCAATCACATTAATCTCCCGCCCTGGAAACACAAGCACGCGGTTTGATTGGCTAGAGCTTGTACTGGCATATGATTTGATTGGCTGGCGCTTCCATCGACACTTGAAAAGTTGAACTTTTGTCAACTTTCAAAGCGAGCAACGGAGGCAATGCGACATGACGGAACCACAATGCAGTTCGGCAAAGCGTGACATCACCCCATTCAAAGTGAATGGGAAGCGTCTCCGTTGAAGCAACGCATGCTGCCATGTGGGCGGGCCGTTAGATACACAGCAGCAGCTATGGATGTACCTCAGAAGATGTTTTCTGGAGCAATAATTATGGAACCAGCATGGCTGACAGTGTGTCTGGGGCAAACCTTTGTTAAAATCAAGACTCAGCACTTTCGGTACATCAGGGAAAAGTGTACCGAGTCAAATTACAAAGGCTAAATTCATCTTTTTTTGCTGTCACCCTTTTCTCCGCTCCCACATGAATTCTATGGTTGTTGTTGCACTTCAGAATAAAGTGCCCCCCCCCCCCTTCCTTCATTTAATGGCAGACTCATTCATCATAGTCAGCAGTTCAAGCACACTCAACCTACAGTGTTTCAACTAACCTTTACATCATAAAAGCCTCTAGGTTCAGGTCTTTGCTGCTCACAAAGCGTTCAGTACAACCGACGGGAGGTCATGTGTTTTCTAGTGTCTCACACAGGACAAAAATATACTGTATGGGCATGGCGGATGGTGTATATGTGCATTTTTTGAAAAATACTCAAAATGTGGTAAGGGGTTTGATTGTATTACGCTTTGGAGATAAGACTATTTTCCTAAAACGTATTTTAAAAAGGGGTTGTTTCTGCAAAATGAAATACATGCAAAAGATACTTTACATTTTGCATTGATTTAAAAACATTTCAAATATTGTATTTGTCGTATGGACAACAACAACAGTTTGTTTTTGGCAATGCAACATACAGTAGTGGCTCCATGGTTCCCTGCCTCTGAGGACACAGTTGACCTGTCAGTAGGTCAGTGTCTGGCATCAGACTAAGCAGCAGAGATTATCTCAACGTAAACACAAAGGAAGAGATCATGACTGACTTGAGGAAGGCCCATGCAGCACTGCACAAGTCCCAATCTCTAAATACAGGTTCTAAGAAGTACAATCATTCCTACTTTGTGCAGTGTGGACACTATACGAAGGGGCATTCTTAGAAGTATGTTCTTGGAACCAGTGTTTGGAAAATTATTCAGATTCTTAACTTAGAAAAATGCTTAAATACAAATTAAAGTCCTGGATTCTATTTGTAACTAAAGTAAAAGTACTGAAGTATTGTCGGCAGAATGTATCAAGCAAGTAAAAGTACTACTTATGCAAAATTACTTTTTCTCAGTATTCTATAATTATCATTTTGTTTGGCTGTTTTTTTTTTTAATACATACACATAAGAACATTACACTGTTATTTACCTCTGAAACGTCTGGCTTCCCAACCAAAGGGTCTCCAGTTAAAGTCCTGATCGGACTCAATATACTGACTGCTTGCCACTTCCTATGGGTCCTTGAGCAAGTAATTAAATCCCAAACTGCTCCCTGGTGCTGTAAAACATGTTTGTGCATTTGTGTGTAGGCATGTGTGTCTTTTTACTGTGTATACATATAAGTAGAAAATACACACATTTCCCTTTGTGGGATTAATTGTATGGCCTTTTCTCAAATAGAAATACCAAGTAGAGTTAAAATGATATCAAAATAGTACTTGAGTACATTTACTGACAGTCTAGCACTGCTTCAAACTATGATGAAGTTCCACCGGTCCGAAAACGTCTTTAGACTGCACGTCCCTACAGAGGATGGTGCAGCCAGCCGAGTCCATCAGTGGGAATTCCCTCCCCACTATCCATGACATTTATACTAAATGCTGATGCCTTCAGGATCATAAAAGCTAGTAGAGCATCCGAGCAAGATCCTCCAGACTCAGCAACAGCTTCTTCTTCTCAGGCTGTCAGACTGCTCCACACCCTGCTGCCCATGGACCCCCAGTCCAGTCTAGCTTGTTTTTCTCACACTGTCTTGTATAGTCAATCTGTGCATTGCACTACATGCTTGTATCTTGCTTTGGTGTCTTGTTTTACAGATTGCTCCTCGTGTGTAGTCTGACGGTTACTCTACTCCCATTGACTGTTGCATCATTCATTCTTCTTGTTTTACACCAGGAGACACCCAGCTGCGCTCCTCTGTGCTGCACTGTACAGACGGATGACAATAAAGTCTCTTTTATCTTCAAACTCACCCAACAGCAGAGGTGGAAGAAGTACCATTTTCAGAATCATATTTAATATATCATAGGACTTAATTATTGATGCATTAATAGGTTAATTTTGCAGCTGGTAATGGAAGGGCCATCTTTAATGAATTAATATACAACGGCCGTGTCTCAATTCAGGGGCTGCAACCTTCGGAGTACGCAGCCTACGCGGTCCGCGGAGGGCCCAGCCCACGTAGACCGGGTAGGCTGGACCGAGCGGCCTACGAAATGAGACGGTCTAGCCTACGGAGCGCTTCGTATTTACGTCACGTGATACGCGCTGTTCCGTTGCGCTGCTCCAGCAGCCTGCTAGCAAATTAGCTGAAAAGGATCCAGAAACTTTACTTTTATACTTTAACCATTTTTTGGAGATCACCAACGGTGATGAAATAAAGAGGACCATGTCCTACACGTCAGGGTAGTATTTTATAAATCCCACCGTACTGTAGGCTATAAGGTCTAAATGTTTTCACTTTGGTCTATTTATATAAAATAAAGTATAACTGATCTATAACAGAGCCAAGATCTCTGTATGACTTTAGTAAACTTCTGAATTGAATTAAAAACAAGTGTGAACCAACAGTGTAGTACGTCCCAACCCAGTCTCACGGCATTTCGTGTTCACCAACACGATTTTTAATCTATTGATTCGTGTTCACCAACACGATTTGCCCCTTTTTTCGTGTTGCACAGCACGATTTTAAAAGCAATGTATTTCTACTGCCTGCAGCACGTCTTTTTCTCCGGTCGGGTCGTGGGAGACCGGAAGCTGTGTGGTTCATAAAAACATGTTCTTACTCAATATCAAGCCACAATTATTGCTTGTATTAAATCGTATAATTTCGGACTTTTGTTGCCGTCTGTGAGGAAAATAAATGGGGCTCAGAGCCTCAGGATACTGAAATCTGTATTTTTAAATATATTTTCCTTCTAATTTGTTATTCTTTTCAAAATAATACACTGTTATTTACTCACCAATAACACACAATTATCGTTGCTTTTATTTATTGGTTTAATTCCATAATCTCGGGCTTTTTTGGTGTCCGTCAGGAACTGAATTTCAAAATAAAAATAACCGGAAACAGACGTAGGCCTATAAGGGACATTTCGAGCATCATTGCGATTGTCAACATTTCTGAGTTTAGGATGGCCGAAGACACTACACTACCCATAATCCCCAGCTATCGTTTAGGACTACAGTCCCGTAAGGTTACGCAGAGCGTCAAACAGCTGTGTGAAATGGAACGAAACCACCCAAAACTGGAATCGAACACCCCTCCAGAACTACACATGCTGGCTATTGTGTTTCGCAAAATGTTCTATGGGACGTCTCTACTGAACGTTTTCGTTTTTCCCACAATTAGAATTTGCCAGTATTAAACACATTGGTGTTATCAAATGTAAAACATATAATTAATAAATGGGTGAAAATCGGTTGTGTCCATAATGCGCAGCATTAATATATAGCATTAATATATACCCACATGACAGCTCATTGCTACTTTGTAATTCTACTCCACTACAATTCAGAGGTTAACCTGGTATTTTTACTCCACTGCATTTATTTGAGTTACTTTGCAGATTCTGATTAATTATGTGAAATATAAACAACCCTTAAATCAGACTTTAGTTACACCTGAGTAAAATTCAAGTAAGGTGATTGTCAAGTTCCAACAATCAGGAGAGATATTTGATAGTTGGTGCTTGAGAAGACTAAACATGTATCTGCAATTGACATGAATGGAAACAAGTAATAAAGTATATTCATTACTCGTTATTCTCTACTAATAGTTAATTAAAGACTGTATATTATGGCTATTTTGCACATCTCTTTCAAGATTTTCAAAGTTGTATTGACATATCATACACAACTACGGTGTAGTTATGCAATGAATGAAAAACGTGGGTCACAGGTTCCTCAACAGTGCATTACAAGACATCTATCAATATGTGTGTACCTCCACCATTAAACTGTCATATTTTGCACATTTCTTATTCTATCTACATACATAAGAGTATAATTCATATGTATAATATCAGTTCAAATAAGTGCTTCAACATAGTTAACATTGCAGAAAAGCAATATATTAGACGTTAAGTACTTTGTCAGGCTTAATATTTATCTGTAGATAGATACCCCCAAAGTTTTTTTCTTATTTAAAAGAAGACCTTAATCTGTTATTTAATGTTTAAATAAAGGTTCATTCGTTTTTCTGTTTAACACCTCCTCCTATTAATATCTTTGTACATCCTGCACTAAACTGTTTTATTTTAGAGATCACTTATAGTATCTTCTTGATTTTTTATATTCTATATTTCTATATTTATACTTTCCCCCTATGAAAGTATGTACTCTTAATATTTTTGTAATCAAATATAACACATACAAACAATAATTCAATAACGTGCTTTAACCACTAGGAGGTGTACACAAGGTGCACAAAGCCATAATAACTTTGTATTATTAGTGTGTATGTACAACATCTGAAGATGTGTAGTTTTATTCATGCTTTCACATAATTTTACAGCATATTGCTATACTATTTCAGACTCAGTATTTACATTCTTACATTCAAAGAAAATCAGTAATATCTTTAAAAACTACAGTCCTTTTCTATCAGCTGTGCACCGTTATGGTGTAAATATAACCTATCTATGAATTAGATCAAATGTAAAAGTCAGCCGAATTAGTGTTGATATTGCAAGGAGACGTATTGTGTGAAGAGAAATTGAAGATGTTGTTTAATTGTTGATATATTTATGATCCACGTCAAGTATTCAGTTTCGGCGGCATTTCTTCCAGTTTTTCCAAAGGTCTTCTCATCAGGGCTCTCTAAATAAAGAACTACGGCAGATCTGTAATATGTAATGCAGCCGAACCGTGTATTACAATGCCATTATGTGATGACTTTCAAAGAGAAAAGCAAGAGCACTCGGAATTAAGTATTATTTTATTCTTTTAAAATGTTTTCCGGATTTCATATAATATAAACACCAAATCCCAGCATGCATTGCGGCTAAAACATCCAATCAGCGAGCTTAAAACCATAGCTGAGGATCTTGGGTAATCGCTCGAAATGCCTACGTCTGTTTCCGGTTATATTTATTTTGAGATTCAGTTCCTGACGGACGCCAAAAAAGCCCGAGATTATGGAATTAAACCAATAAATAAAAGCAAGGATAATTGTGTGTTATTGGTGAGTAAATAACAGTGTGTTATTTTGAAAAGAATAACAAATTAGAAGGAAAAACAGATTTAAAAAATACAGATTTCAGTATCCTGAGGCTCTGAGCCCCATTTATTTTCCTCACAGACGGCAACAAAAGTCCGAAATTATAAGAACATGTTTTTATGAACCACACAGCTTCCGGTCTTCCACGACCCGACCGGAGAAAAAGACGTGCTGCAGCCTGCAGGCACGAAACACATTACCAGTAGAAATACATTGCTTTTAAAATCGTGCTGTGCAACACGAAAAAAAGGGGCAAATCGTGTTGATGAACACGAATCAATAGATTAAAAATCGTGTTGGTGAACACGAAATGCCGTGAGACTGGGTTGTACGTCCAGCTAGCTAGTTAGCGTCACCAAAGTCACGTATTTATCCGTATTATTTAACGAAAATGTACTTTTTAATTGCCCTTTGGGTTTGACGTGTGTGACGTTAGTTCATTTAAAGTAAGTTAAAACCCAATACTCACATTTACTAGTGATTCCTCCGCTTGCCGCTGCTTTTAAATCCACTCTGCTAGGGAGACCGGACCGCCATTTCATTTGAAAAAAACTCACTCTTCCCTGCGCGCATTGCACCCTGGGTGTCAGTCTGCTTTCTCACTCACCTATTTTCTGCATTAACATTCCTTAGTCACCTGGTAGTCAGGCCCTGTCTCTCTCTCACTCTGTTACACCCATCAGCTCCATTAGTATTTAGGCCCACTTCACTTTCACCTCAGTGCCAGATCGTACTTTGCAGCATGCCAGTCTTTCCCGCATTACCCTTCATATTGCTCTCCCGGTTTCGACCCTGCCTGTCCCTGACCAGCCTGCTGCTCCCTGACCCGTACTGTACCTGCGACTCCCGTCCTGCTTTCTCCTGGAACCCTCGCCTGTCCCCGACCAGCCCTTTGCCTACTATCTGCCGTTTTGTCTCCTACCAGCCTATTGCCTTCAATAAAGCTGGTTACCCACTATCCCTGGTTTCCTATGTTCTGCATTTTGGTCCTCAGCTCGTTTGTGACTGAATGATCTGGCCAGAAATGGACCAAGCAAACACCAGGTCTCCTAGAGACCGCTTTGAGAGGGTTGAGGATGCCATCCAAAGACAGGAGGTCACGATAGCTACCTTAGCTACCGAGACCCACCAGGCAACCTCAACCCAGGGACAAACGCTGGCTTACCTTACCTCCCAGATGCAACAGATGGCCGCCACCGTACAACAGCTAGCCGCTACCATGGCTGCTACCGTCCCTCCGCCCGCAGCTCCGATGCTCGCTCCAGCCCCTGGTCCGACGGGATACGCTCCGGAGCCTCGTGTGGGAACGCCGGAACGCTATGCTGGTGAGCCGGAGGGATGCAGTCCTTTTCTCACAAACTGTTCCATATTGTTTTCACTGCAGCCACACACCTTCGCCTCCGAGGCAGCTTGTGTAGCTTTCACCGTTAATCATCTGACGGGGAGAGCCTGTTTATGGGGAACTGTGGAGTGGGAGCAGCAGACTCCAGCCTGCGCCTTTTTTGCTGAATTTTCCGTGGAGATGTGGAAGGTGTTCGCAGCAGCTGGAATGAGCCGGCGCAGTGTGACGCATATCTGAGAGGATTAGCAGATTATATGAGAGATGAGCTGGTTTCCTATGATCTCCCTGCTTCCTTGGATGGGTTGATTGAGCTCACCTCTCGGATTGACAGACAAATCCAGACCCGGAGAGGAGAGCAACAGACAACAACTTCCAGTTTCCGGGAGATTTTGACTTCCGGTTTCGGCGGAGAATTCCCATTCCTACTCTGACTCACGATATGGGGAGGTCGAGCCCATGCAAGTGGGTCGTACCAGTCTTACCTCTGAGGAGAGGGAATTACGTCGAAGAGGTAATCTTTGCCTTTACTGTGGTCAGGCTGGACATATGGTTTCCCGTTGTCCGGTAAAAGGCAGAGCTCATCAGTAATAGGGAGTATACTGGTGGGCCAAACCTCTGAGCTGATCCCCAATCTAAGACCCTTGTGCCATGCTCGACTCCTCCTGACAGGCACATTTCAGGCTCTGGCTGTTTTTATCGACTCCGGATCAGATGTTAGCATCATTGACGAGGAGCTCGCACTACAGCTGGGCATCCAACAGGTTCGGCTGCTCCAGCCGGTACCGGCTAATGCTTTGGATGGTCACCTGCTGGGAACGGTGACACACCAGACGGCACCGGTCAATATGCTCATGTCGGGGAACCACCATGAGACAATCTAGTTTCATGTGCTACGGTCCCCCCAAATCCCTCTGATTTTGGGTTATCCGTGGCTCCGCCGCCACAACCCGAACATTGACTGGGCAACTGGGTCCATCCTAGGTTGGAGTTCCTCCTGTCATCAGGTTTACCTTAAGCAGGCCGCCGCACCTCAACTATCTGTGGATATGAACCTGGTTCCGGATGTCACAGGGGTTCCGGCAGAATATTTGGACTTTAAGGAGGTTTTTAGCAAGGCTAAGGCGACATCTCTCCCACCTCATCGGCCCTATGACTGCGCCATTGAGCTACATCCAGGCGCAGTCCCACCCAAGGCCCGGTTGTACTCGCTTTTGGCACCGGAGAGGAAGTCCACGGAGACTTACGTCAATGACTCTCTGGCTGCAGGAATTATTCGTCCTTCCACATCACCCGCAGGAGCAGGGGGTTTTTTTGTGGCGAAGAAGGACAAGACCCTGAGACCCTGCATTGACTATCGGGGCCTGCACGACGTCACGGTGAAGAATCGTTATCCCTTGCCACTCATCTAGTCAGCATTCGAGTTACTACAGGGGGCTACAATCTTCACTAAGCTGGATCTACGAAACGCTTATCACCTGGTACGAATCCGGGAGGGGGACGAATGGAAGACTGCCTTCAACACCTCTTCGGGACATTACGAGTACCTGGTGATGCCATTTGGACTTACCAACGCCCCTGCAGTTTTCCAAGCATTGGTGAACGACGTACTCCGGGACATGTTGGATCGTTATGTTTTTGTTTATCTGGACGACATTTTGATTTTTTCAAAGAACACGTCCATCATGTCCATACAGTCCTCCAGAGACTTCTGGAGAACTCGCTGTACGTCAAGACGGAGAAGTGCGAGTTTCACACTTCTTCGGTCGCCTTTCTTGGCTACATCGTGGGTCAAGGAAGTGTGGAGATGGATCCTTCTAAGGTTTCAGCAGTTACCTCGTGGCGGGTCCCTGATTCCCGGAAGGAGCTGCAGCGTTTCCTGGGATTCGCCAACTTTTACAGACGGTTCATCCGTGGCTACAGCACCATGGCCGCCCCGCTCACCGCCCTGACCTCGTCCAAGGTGACGTTCCGATGGTCCCCTGCAGCCGAGGAGGCTTTTCAGGACCTCAAGGGCCGGTTTACATTGGCTCCTATCCTGCAAGTACCAGATCCCGCTGGTCAGTTGGTGGTGGAGGTGGATGCTTCTGACGTAGGGGTGGGGGCCATCCTGTCGCAACGTTCTGGTGAGAACCAGAAGCTCCACCCCTGTGCTTTCTTTTCGAGGAGATTGAGTCCGGCGGAGAGACACTATGACGTGGGGAATCGGGAGCTTCTAGCAGTCAAGTTGGCGTTGGAGGAGTGGCGACACTGGCTTGAGGGGACAGAACAACCATTTCAGGTTTGGACCGACCATAAGAATCTGGAATACATCAGGTCGGCACAAAGACTGAATTCCCGGCAAGCCTGGTGGTCGTTGTTTTTTACCCGGTTTAAGTTTTTTTTCTCCTACCACCCGGGCTCCCGCAACGTGAAGGCCGACGCTTTGTCCCGGCAGTTCGGGAGGGAGACACCTGGGGTATTCCGGACACTATTCTTCCTGCTCCTCGAGTGATCGGCGTCCTCGCTTGGGAGATTGAGGAGAGGGTTAAGACCGCTTTGGTGGACCAACCCGGTCCTAGTTCTTGCCCTCTCAACCGTTTGTTTGTGCCTCTGGTTTTGAGGGCTGAGGTGCTTCAGTGGGCTCACAGCTCCAGACTTTTCTGCCACCCTGGAATTCAACGTACCAGAGGGATGGTCCTACAACGGTTCTGGTGGGCCACGCTGGAGGCTGACACCCGGGAGTTTGTGAACGCCTGTCCTGTGTGCAATCGGCACAAACCATCTCACCAAGTGCCAGCTGGCCTCCTTCATCCATTACCGGTCCCACGTCGCCCTTCGTCACATATTTCATTGGACTTTGTGACTGGTCTTCCACCGTCCCACGGACATACTGCCATCTTGACGGTGGTAGATCGGTTTAGTAAGATGGCTCATTTCGTACCCATGCCTAAGATCCCGTCAGCTAAGGAGACGGCAGAACTCATTCTTCTCCACGTTTTTCGCATTCACGGACTGGCGACTGATGTGGTTTCCGACCGGGGGCCCCAGTTCACCTCTGTGTTTTGGAGGGAGTTTTGTGAACTGATCGGGGCGACGGTCAGTCTCACCTCCGGTTTACACCCACAGGCCAATGGCCAGACCGAACGGAAGAATCAGGAGATGGAGACCACTCTCCGCTGCATGGCTTCCGATCATCCCACGACCTGGTCAAAACAACTCCTGTGGGTGGAGTATGCCCACAACACCCTCATCAGTTCCGCTACTGGTCTTTCCCCTTTTCAGTGTGCATACGGTTTTCAACCCCCATTATTCTCTGCATTGGAGAAGGAGGTTACCTGTCCGTCTGTCCAGTCTTTCATCAGACGTTGTCGGAGGACTTGGAGGCAGGCTCGAACAACTCTGCTTCAGTCTGCTAACCGGTATGCCACATCAGCGAACCGCCGACGCACCAAGGCACCTGTGTACCAGGTAGGCCAGAGGGTGTGGCTTTCCACTCAGAACATTCCCCTTCGGGTGGAGTCTAAGAAGTTAGCGCCCAGGTTTATTGGACCCTTCAAGATTGTCAAGGTCATTAACCCTGCTGCAGTTCGACTGAGTTTGCCCCGGAACATGAAGATCCATCCCACCTTCCACGTTTCTAGGATTAAACCTGTCCGGGAGAGTCCTATGATTTCCGCCGCCCCTCCACCACCACCCCCTAGGATGATCGATGGGGGTCCTACCTACACCCTTCGTTGTCTACTCCGTTCCCGTCGCAGAGGAAGAGGGGTTCAATATTTGGTGGACTGGGAGGGCTATGGTCCTGAGGAAAGGCAGTGGATTCCTGCTTGTCATATCCTCAACCCTCAACTCATCCGAGACTTCCACCTGCGTTACCCGGAGCAGCCTTCTAGGACCCACGCTCAACCAGGCGTTAAGCCAGGGGGCACTCGTCCGCTACAGACCAGAGGCTTCGTCGAGGGGGAGGGGGAAGCGTCATCAGTCGAGGAGGACGAGGACTTCCAGGAGGGAGAGGCCGAGAGAGCATTCTTAGATGAGTACTAACCTTTCCCCATACCTCCACCTTCCACCCTGTGTCTGTAGGGTTTTTGTTGATTCTTCTTTAATTCTTTTTTTTTTTCTCTCTCTCCTAGAATTTTCTTAGACCTCAGGAGTCGTCCATTAAGGGAGGGGTTCTGTCACAGTCTGATTTCTCACTCACCTATTTTCTGCATTAACATTCCTTAGTCACCTGGTAGTCACACCCTGTCTCTCTCTCACTCTGTTACACCTTTCAGCTCAGTGCCAGATCGTACTTTGCAGCATGCCAGTCTTTCCCGCATTACCCTTCAGATTGCTCTCCCGGTTTCGACCCTGCCTGTCCCTGACCAGCCTGCCTCGCCTGCTCCCTGACCCGTTCTGTACCTGCGACTCCCGTCCTGCTTTCTCCTGGAACCCTCGCCTTTCCCCGACCAGCCCTTTGCCTACTATCTGCCGTTTTGTCTCCTACCAGCCTATTGCCTTCAATAAAGCTGGTTACTGTTAGGAGATTTTAATGATAACTTGGCCGCATTTCCAAATCTCCTCGCGTCCCTACACAAGCCGTTATCTTACAGGAAGGAAACCCAGAGCATACTAGTAACCGTTAAACAATAATCCACTTTAATGGTAATATACAATGCAATACAATCAAATACATTACCATACACAACCATATCGTATCATATGTGTAATGTCAGGAGTTTGGCCTACTCCTGGCTCCTGCCCACAGGCCGCCAGACCTCCAGTCCCAGCGGCACGAGAAGAGAGAGAGAGAACACAGCGGGGTTCCTGTCTAAATACCTCGCTGACCAAAGGAGGAGTTATCTGCGCCTCCCTTCCAGACCAGTGATTGGCTGCCCAAATTAGTATCAACAGCTCACATCTTAAGTCCCCAATCCCAGTGGCTCAGCTTCCTTATCACAGGGATCTGAGATGACTGTATGTCAACTCCACACCTTCCCCCTCTTCCTTTGTCCTCACAAAACCAAATGTTCACAGGCCCCAAAAACAGTTCACAGTTTTCTTACTCAAATCATTTTCAAGCTTCTTCACAGTTTGCATGAATACATACAAATATTTCCTTACATTACCGACTATCCCTGGTTTCCCGTGTTCTGCATTTTGGTCCTCAGCTCGTTTGAGACACTGGGATATGGTAGGCCGCGAAGGATACATCAGATGTATCCTCCAAATCCGGGAAAATAAGGCTGCATTCGTGGGCCGCATTCGGAGGAGTCTCGTCTTTTTAAAAAATTGGGACAGCCTTCTTTCAGCGGAAGTGACGTTTGCGGTCTCCAAATGCAGCCTCCAAAGGGTGCAGCCCCTGAATTGAGACACGGCCAACATTTCATGCAAGACTTTTAATTGTTATAAATAATGTGTGGGCTATGGGGATTTTACTTGAATTAAGTAAAGGAAACTGTGAAATGCTGTACTCTAAGGAACATTTTTATATTACATTCAAATGATATGCACACCATTTTAATTTATGAGTCTTTTAATCTGAAAATCCCCCATTTAATGCCAACTATGTGCCTTCGGCCTTCTATTAAAATAGAAAAAAAATGCATACATTCTCTGCTATATGTGCCTCTGGGTTAAAATTAACTGGGGTGGCCTTTAATATACAATGATGAATTGGATTTGTATAACCTATGAGTGGGACACACTTGATATAATTCCATTACTTCACACACTGCTGCCATGTTCCAACACAAACACACATTTTCACATTTAGAGTATTTAAACATATTTCAAGAGTGGGACTCCTACAGTACGGCACAGTTTGTGGCGAATCATCCTCACTCCGTTGGGCCGTCTCCTCTTACCCGCTGATGTGCGGCAAGCCTCGAGGTTGGCAACACAAACTGTTTAGCCCCGAGAACTTAATGTGGAGTTCCTTGTGCCGCTGCGGAGCGATAACATTCAGGCTCTGCTGGGGATGTCGCCACTGTAATTTAGAGAAGGGAATGGAAAAGATTATCTTCCTAAGCCCCTGAGCAAAATAAAGAAGTAGTGAGAAAAAACACAAGACAGAAGCAATGAGTCACAGTTAATGACACACAGGGATAATAAATAAGTCTTTTAGAGGAAGGTTTGCTGGTTTTGTCCCGCTTAATATTCATTTAATTCTTGTTAAGACTGAGAGTCACACGAACTGCGTCCAAAAGGTCAACACGTAGGCAAGGGTCTTCACGCTGCTGCAGCCGGAGATGAAAAAATTCGACGATGTACAGTATTAGATATTATTTTTGTCTTGCCATGGCAAAGCTGTTGAACGTGTTGGAAAAGCAATATTTCTCTCTTCGTGTTTGATTTGATCTTTTTCAAATCCACCTTAAACTCCATTTGACATATGCTAAACTGTGTCCTTGAGAGTGAAGTTATTCTTCTTCTGACTGGAATTCTTTAGAGATATGAACATAGTTTGGTGCTATCAACGAGTAACAATCACATACTAAGTGCTCATTAAGATTGGCTCTCAAGATTACAGCACCAGAGTTGTCCATGCTCTCTTATAAATTAAAGTCATTAGGCAGAACATTTCCCAATTTCTCTTTAAAGTTGAAGTTCCCTCTCAGCAGCGTCTTTGATAAATTGATAGCTGGTCTTTTAATCTCACTGTGCTCCTTTGGGGTCCTCCCCGATGATTGGACTGTTGATGGGTCCTTTGCAAAGAGCTTCCCTTGTCTCACAGCAGTGAGTTTACATCAGTTAGTGAGCACGGCCGTCAGTATGCACACAGTGTTCCCCAAGCGCTGGCTTTGAACGCCAACCTTTTCTTTCGCTTGTTTATTAGGCATTCAGTGTAGGGAAATTGCATTGGATTAGACTTTGAATGGTTTTTTCAACATATAACTCTCCGTGGCTGTTAAAGCGCACACTTTCCATCGTGGTTGACGGTTAAGTCTAACGTCTTCAGCTGTAGTCCTTGTCAAGGTTTGCTTAATGAAAGGACCCAAAATACACCTTTATTGTATCAGTAGACTGATTAACGTCTCATACGTCTGTAACTTATGTTGTGCATTTTCGTGTTCCCTTTCCTGTTGTGTGTTATATAGGTGCCCTGCAGAGGGAGTTTCAGCAGTAGCATTGCTGTTAGACACACATTTTTCTTTAATTTATTAATAATATAAAGCTGTTAAGTATGTGGACATTTTGGGATACTAACTGCTGAAACAGTTAATGTTTATGATTAAAAAAGTCAATGTTTTCCTCTTTTTAATTATATTATGGTGAGACTATTTATGATGTTAAATACAGTACAATAAAGACTGCATGGTGTCGGGTTGAATTTTTCATTCAAACTGCTTCAACAAACGGGTTTCATTATTTCTTCTATTTTCAATAGACTGAACAGAAAACACCATCTGCCTCTGGCTGTGGACAGAACAATTTCCTGGATAATCCTTTGTAGAGCTACCATGCTTGACTGTGATTGGCTCAGCTGTTTCCGAGCAATGAGACCAGAGATATGATTGTGGAGAATCATTTCAGATAACCAAAACATTGCATGTCATTAGGGATTCATCCCTACAAAAATAATTTTCTGTCAAAATTGTTAAGTGAAAAGACGTTATTCTTGTTTTACATACTAACTTAGGAGAAATGTTATCTAAACTTCAAGGCTAAACGTTTCAAACTGTTATAACACAGACTATGTATGTTTCTCACTCAGAATTGGTGCAGAACAAGCTCTTTTGAGACATTTTGAAAGATGTTGGTGCGTTTTAGAGGTTAGAATAGCTTTTCTATGCAAACTGTTAGAAAAGTGTGAGTAATGGCTGATGCATGTTAGCAATCGAAAAAAACAGTAATCACCACACCCTCTGATCTACGATCCATCTCACAAAACTGTTTTGCACTTTGCGCTGTACATGAACCAAAATAACAGTGGGCCATTTCACAAAAGCAATTTTCAGGCACCATATACCCGCAGATCGCTAATGGTGCCAGTGTCCCGTTTCACAAATGACTGCCACCGGCAAATTGCAGATGCATTTAAGAGTTCTACAGTCCTCTTGCATTGCTCACAAGTATGCTGTTTCTATCCATTCATGGAAGGTTTTAAAATGTTTGCAAGACAAAGTGATTATTTGTTGGAGATTTGGGGAAAAAATACTTCAAATCTACCACGGTATGTATGTCTCTGCACTTAAAATAGGGTCCATAGTCTAATTATTATTCCCTTGTTTCCCTATTTGTGACACCCAAGCTAGCATACTGGTTTCTTCCTCTAATTTAATATTTTGACTTATTTTATTATTTCATTAATTTGTGTATTTACTTGTATGGATGTTTTCTTTTTCTTTTAGTCTTTTTCTTTTTGTTCAGGTTTTACTTGTTTTTTTTGTAAATACTTTTTGTTGATGAATCAGTGAATGTCAGCGGATGGTTATTTCCAGAGCCATATAATAGAAGAGTTACGACAACGGAAGTCCAAAAACGGTTATCGTCACGTGGTTCATGTAGATGAGGATCGTTCCCCGGAAGTTCATGGCGGGCAATGTGAATGCAATGATAACAGGAGATAGAACTACGATTTTTGGTAATTATTAGTGAATAAAGGTTTTGATTTGCAATATTTATACAACAAATTGATATGTGTATGTATTTACATCAATATGTTTTAAAAAATAAAATAGAATTTGCTAATATTAAGTGATAATATTAGGATTAGTGTGAACAACTAGTTTACATGTTACTAACAGTGCCTTGGTTAAAGACCCTGTTGTTGTTTATTTATAGCTTTGAATTCTTTAAAACCAATATTATCTTCTTAAACTTGTATGGTAGTCAGGAGCATCACTTTCTAATGTTTATTGATATATTTAGCAGGAGGGGATCTAAAGTAATGCTTTAAAATTCAGATTAGATTAATTTCTACCATTTTCTTAAATTCATGGTAGTTTCAGTAATCTCATGGTCATTGAGGACACAAGTTATCTAAATGACTAATGTCATCTGTATGGCTTTCAGAAAGGGCAGGAGACCGACAGGTGACTATCAAAGGACTATCAAAGGACTAGCAGCAGCAGCAGCATGTTAAATGTGTTGTTTTAGGAACATCCATTGCAAATACATGGAATTCAATAAACATTGAATAGCATATCATGCAGTTTGTCTTCCGGCGCAGACTGAAAACTCATCTCTTTCGACTCCATCTCGAGCGATAGAATTACTAACAAAGAACTGCTAACAGAGCACTTATATACTAATAAAGGACTGGCTTATCTATAGCCAGTTGAGTAACACTTGAAATACTTGGCTCTATGAAACCTGATGTACTTATATGATTCTGTTTTCTTCAAGGTTGTGTTTTACTGGTCGAATGTACTTATTGTAAGTCGCTTTGGATAAAAGCGTCAGCTAAATGCAATGTAATGTAATGTCTGTGCCTTTTCCTCCGTGTTGTCCTGGTTTGCTGTGCTGCCTCCTAGTCGCCACCATGGTTTGCTGTGCTGCCTCCTAGTCGCCACCATGGTTTGCTGTGCTGCCTGGGGATGCTCCAATCGCTCAGAGAAAGGAGTATGAATGTACGGCTT
Source organism: Pseudochaenichthys georgianus (assembly GCF_902827115.2). Classification (NCBI taxonomy): domain Eukaryota; kingdom Metazoa; phylum Chordata; class Actinopteri; order Perciformes; family Channichthyidae; genus Pseudochaenichthys; species Pseudochaenichthys georgianus. The sequence goes on from NC_047524.1 coordinate 23,878,076, forward strand.
CCCCACTGACACAGAGCGGAGGAAGCAGGAGCAATTTCACGACCAACAGCAAAAAAAAATGTGATTTATATACAAACACTGCATTTGCACTTTTTCACAAAACGAAAACCACACCATTGGGAAAGCTTAATGTTTTGTTTAATACAAAAAAAAACAGGGAAAGGCTTGAAAAAGACAGAGTTGAGACTCAGGGTGAGGGTCTCAGTGCAGGTATTCAGGCTCCATTGAATCCCCCTCTGGTTCTTGTGCTGAAAGAGGGAGTAACAGACAGGAGAAAGGGTTATACACACTTGGATGGGAAATTGCCTTGGGGAGATAAGGTGTGGTCTCTGTTCCCAACTGAAGTTATGGAACTTTATTATTTGTGAGTTTAACAAAGTATGACAAATGGCATCAGTAACAGATGTGATATGAATTTCTATAAAGTTGTCTCACATTCTTGGTCATATTTTATATACAGTATGTAATGAGTATAATTACTCATTACATACTGTAATGAGTAATTACATAATATTATACTTTCCTAATACTGAAAGTATTAGGAAAGTTTAGAACCGCTCTGACCTGGTCTCTGAGAAGGGGCGGAGCTTAGAAGCACGGGCTTTTACTCTAAATCGATAACAGATGGACAAACAAAGATTGTTTGTCTCGTAACTGCATCGGGCAGTTAACCCTTCCTCCCACAGGAAAGGCAGAAGACCTTTTGACCTGTGTCTTCCTGAGAATTTACTTGCAGGAGAAATGTGAGAAAGACTGAGAATCTTAAAACACAAAGAGATGTCATTAAAATATTCTCTGACAATACCCACCATCTTCGTGCATCGCCCTGTGGTCAAAAAGAGAAGGGCCCCTGTATCTACAAAGCCCATAGCTCATGATCACAGCGATAGTGTGAAAGGTGACACAGGTATAATAAGTATGAACTCTTAGTAATATTTCTTATTTTTAAGTGGTATAATATTTTAAATGTTCGAACATTTACAGTGCCATGTCTTCTACTTACATTAGTCTCAAAGATTGCGGGAAGAAGGGAAGGGATCACTGCCCTCCACCTGCCAGCACCCAGCCAGAGGAGCGCAAACAACAAAAACAAGCAAGGTGTCCCGTCATGTACCTGGAAGTTTGGGTTGGCAAAATGGAGTAAGAGAGGGACTTGAAAAACCTTGGTGGCTCTCTACTCATGTTGTTACAGTTTTTTGTGCCATTTCCACATCTTTAGGAAATATGAAAAAATTGAAGTGAAATCAACCTCTTCTCTGGAGAACAAACTTTGATTTTTCTGTCTTGTGAGTTTGCAGTCTTGCAGTTTTGCTCCTCCACCTGTAACATCACTGCCCCTCCACCTGCCATACAGTACAGTAGGTTACTAACAAGATTACTTATATAATACAGTGATAGAATACATGTTTAGTATGCTTACTTATATAAAACAGTAGTATTAAACTTACCTTGTGTTTTCACTCTCACTTAAGTCCCTCTCCCTTTGCCATCAATCCAAAATCAGCTGGGCTGCAACATTATACAGACAGGTAATAATCAACATAAGCACAAGGACACAATATGGCTCTGCTAAAAACACTCACTCTTACTCGCACCAAAGTTATATTTATCTAATATTTAACTCCCTACACCCCCGCATACAATCCAGTTTAGAAGCCCCTCTTCTCTAATTCAACAACGTTGGACGAAATGACATTAAAGGGGAAAGGAAACACCAATTACAGTTATAATATTCCGGTAGTTTATTCATTTTACAATGGATATTGATCGTAATATTTATTGTACATGATATTACTCGCCAAAAGAAAATTAATTATCCTCCGGCCAGGTGGGGAATTCCGGGACCAGGCCGCCGCCATTAGGGGAGTCCCAAATGGTGACGTCACTGGATGGGTCTTCGCTCCGGGTATCCATACCGGAAGTCAACACAACGTAGCAGATATGGCAGCGATGGAGGAATTTTGCAATGAGATCGATGTTTTGAACGATGAATTTGACTATTCGTCGGGAGATGACATTGATGTGGAAGCATCTACAGTTACCAGGCATCCCATGGCCCATGCTTATGGACTCGATTCGGTCGAATAGAGTGGCATACGATCCGGAATAAAAAAACAAAAAAAACACAATGCTAACAGTGAGCCTCTTAATTAGCCCCGAGCGAAAAATGCTAACCTATTACTGCACCGAAAAGCACTCCTAGCTCCCTTATTACTTATCCTAGCTGCACATCCAACACATCGTTTATGATCGCAAGGAGACACAGAATATAACGGTGCCCACCTCAACACCGAAAGATACAAACTCGTAAGGTTATCAACAAAAACGTACATCAAAACAAGTGGCGCTAGGTACTAACATACGCCAGGCTAACGGCTTACCTTCCTCATTGTCTGGTCTAAACTGGTCTTCAATGGCATTACAACGATAAAAACGATGATGTAGTTAATCCATACGTTAATATCCAATGGGGCTGTGTCCCCTTTGGAATGTTCTGATAATCTATAAGCAATACAACTGCAATTCCGTTATCTGCTGTCCGCTCTGTGCTCCGTGCGCTCTGGGTCCTGCAATACCATCCATTGAACACCTAGTCCAGCAATACTAGCCTTTTTAGGGCTGTTTTCGACAGATGAGCGTGTGTATGCCAGTTTAATTAGTTGAGCTATAGAACACCCCCAATTCTCTATTGTACGTCATAATAATAGCTACCATTTAGTTTGGACGCGATTGCGTTAATTAATAAGGTCACACTGTGTCAGTAAATACATGTGTGAGCTAGTAATCTGGTAGTGCTGCAGTATTTACCTCTCTCTCGGCAGCTGAAGCAACTCGTTTGGTGGCTCGAACTTCACGTTTGTTGACACTGTCATTGTCTTGCACGGCCGACGTGCTGGGACGGTCGGTGTTCCCGACTGCATAGCCTACGTTGAGAAATCGAATATTGTGGGAACAGATCCTGGCTTCAAATCCGATGTTTTGTATTGAACCAGGCATCCAGACTGGACTTTGAGCAGCTTCTCATCCTTTAGTGGCAGCCTATGGAAATGTACTTCTTCTTCCTTCTTCGTATAAAATCCATTTGTGCAGCCTGGGGCAATACAATAAATTCCTGACGACGACCGTTTTCTTGTAATGTAAACTACTGGTGCATTGCACGCCATGTTGTTTGTTATTGAGCTTTGGCCCAGGAAGCCGTACCCACTCAGTGACGTCACTGGAAAAGTCCCGGAGCAATGGAAGCGCCCATGGTCATTAGGCACGTATTTCAAAAAGTAAATTTGCGTATCTCGATCATTTACATTGGAAATAGACTAGATAAATACATTTCCTAATGGGAATATTGTCGCATGGAAAGCAGTTTGAAAAGTGTTTCCATTTCCCTTTAAGAGAACGGAATTTACAATTGAAAGGCTGTTCAACGTGTGTTGCTAACTTGCTTCGGTATCCTAGCTTGATCTGTTATCTGTAAACGTTCCCTAAATCTACTAATTTAGGGATAATCCACTGACATCCTTTAATACACATGTTAATTTGAATCAGATCTACTGATAATATCCGCAATATAAATCTTTAAACTTCTTCTTACCTTTAAAAGTCCGTCACGAACGGTCTATTAAGCTGCAACTCTGCAGCTCTGCTAGCCTTGGCGCTAACTTCCGAGGAACGATTGAGAGGCTCCACGATCCGCCATTGCTGTAAAAAAGTGGTCCATTGGAGTGAACGGAGATGTCGTAACTCTTCTATTATATGGCTCTGGTTATTTTGACAAAATGAATGGCAGTTCAGCAGCCTTGCTGGTATTAAAAAAAAAGCATGCAGTACATGCTTCCATATATGTTTCCAAGAAAGAAAAAGAAATACAAAAGTTTATGTCTTATCCTAACTTTATCCCAGGTATTACTCCATATTGTTCCTATAGAGTGAATGCAGTTGTTTTGGTGGCACCTGTCCATTTAACTGTAACCACGATTTGTGTTACACTGCATGGGTTGTGTTCCACATGATTGCTTGAAGTGGTGTGATGATGGTGTAATTAGCTATAATAAGGTGCTGGCATGCATCTCCTCGGATTCATGGGAAAACTGCCAAAAATAGAACATTCTGATGAGTGCAATAAGATGTAGCGCTGTGTGCCTCTGATGATCATTTTGTGCACTACAACACAAAACAGCAGGTGAAAACTGCAACTGTAAAGAAACAAAATCAAGCCACAGCAAACATCGTTGAGCGGGGGGTGCTGAGTGTTTGTAGAATGCCCTGCTAATCCCATCCAACGGGCCAATAACTAGTGCGCACAGTATGCAGTGGTGCCTTTGAGTTGTTGAATTTTGCTCCCAATGCACGATCTGTGCCAAAAATAAAAAACAATATCTCAGTATTTATGCTTTTCTCTCTGCTGGTGAAGGGTAAACAGAAAAAAAAGCCACACAGCCACAGGCGTTGAGCCCATATAATCCCCCAGCAGGGTGTCCTTTAGATGTCAACAGTGGCAACAAAGCCTCAATTTGCTGCTTGTATGAAGTGGGTGCTGAATAGAAGTAAAAAGAAGCAGACAGGACCTCGCACAAAGTGATCGGAAAGATAATGTTAACAAAATTATTTGGTTAATCGTAAACTTCTTTGAAGGTAGCAGTTTAAGACTGGTCGTAGTTTAAGCTCCTGACATGTTGTGGCCACACAGAGTCAATATCTGCCATCGGCGATCCTTGCTGTGATGTTCTTGCAACATCTCTGGTGCTCCCCATTGTAGTGTTTTATACCTTTATTCCGAAAGGTCACTTCCCAGTTGGAATGGACCAAAACATGGGTGTGACATTTTGTTTAAATGTTGCTGATGCTTTTGACAATAGAACATTCATAAGAAGTGGAAGTTGACTGTGTGTTGTTACTAATTGGTTCAGTTGAGTTAGCCATTACGACTATTGCCATTTTCAATGTTTGCCGCGGCCATCTTTGTTTTTTTAGAACCAAAAGGGGGCGGGGCTTAGTATACCGAACAAGACATTTTTATGAAGTTCAATTATACTGTACGACGGTTAAAGTTCTTGTATGAAAACACGGACAACGTGGTAGTAGCATGGTGTTAGCATCTATAGTCTTTTTTCTCTAAATCGGACCATAGTTTACAAAATGTTGCAGTATTGAAAAAGACTTGAAACTGGCTATTGAGAAAGCAACCTATTTAGGAAAATGCCTATTGAGGTGATAATTCTAGTTAAAAGAAGGGTTATTTTCTCATTGACTTCTAAACAATCAGATTTTTTTTGCAAACAGTCCAAAAAGTTTAAAACCCTCCTGCAATTGCTTGACTTTTCAGAAGTGGAGATTGCAGTTTGCTATGATTCAGTTGTATACAATTCTCATCACATCATGTTGGAGTTGGTAATGTTCTTGAAACAGATATACAAATCATAAAACATTTCTGGACTCATGAAAGACTGTCAAACATATATAATTTATGCAGCACAACAACATTTTGCCTCTTTTACATCAAAAACGGTTTCCCTTGAAAACTAAAATGGAGTTTATCCGACAGCCTGTAAACAAACAGTTCCACTTCAATCGGTTTTGTTACTGTCATCTTAAACATCTCCAAGATAGTATATTTAAAATGCAAATGAAGACGATGAGCTGTTTATAATGATTGGTGGGGTCCACTGATGTACTCTCTCCTCTGCCACTCTTAGGCTACTGTCTCCAGCTCTAATTTCTCCCTGAGAAATAAGAAACTACTGTATTGAGGTTTCACTTTGCTCTTCAAAGATTGCACTTGTTCATGTATATAATTATCATCCGCATTGAATGACATACGGCCATTTTAATCGCCAATATCAGTTGTTTTTTTGGTTTAGAAGGTGTCTGCTACGCCTTAGGTTCAGGATGTTGTTATCCTCAATGTGTACTGTTGCTTCACCTGTGTCATTATGATGGACACAATGGAGGAAGTCCAGGAGGTAGAATGAGACCATCACACTTTCCTTAGGGTATGGTGGATGGAATGGCGGTGTAGGCGAAGTCTATAGAGATTTGGCTTGGGAACCAGACCGGAAGTTCACTTGAAAGTGCTACCGAGGTGTCCCTGAGCAAGGCACCGTTCCCTACACTGCTCCCCGGGCACTGTACATAATGGCAGCCCACTGCTCCTAACACTAGGATGGGTAAACAAAAAAAATTGGATAGTCAGAGGCATATTACTTAGAAGACCAGATTTCACCTACGTGTAAAACCAATTGTATAATATTAAGTAATTTTAACTGACAAAGCATAAGACAAGTGAAATAGTGGTACAACAACCTTAACCTTAATAAACCTAGGCACACTTAATTATACCCATTTAAAACCACAACATAATGTTTTTCCTTAACCTTACCACATAGATATTGTGCCAAACTTTACTAAAGGGGAAACCTACGGAAACTGTGAACCTTTCATATTTTTGGATTTGGATATGGACTTTTAAACAACTTTTAGTGGCAATTCAATGGCTTGACAACATTCAGAATGTATGTAAATATATTCATATTTTAATGTATTTAAATTATTAATCAGCTAGTCGAGAAACAAGCAGAGAGTTTTAAAAAAGAAAGTATGCCGTTTTGAGAGAACAGGCCTCTTTTTCCGTTGTTGCCTGAGTCCTGACCCTGAGCATTTGGGTTTGAATTAGTAATACTTACTTAGTATAATACTTAGTCACGTGACAACCATTATACATTTGGTACGTGGATTCAGTTGTAAAGCACAAACCTGAGCAATTAAATACTGTATGTGTTTTTTTTGGGGCATTCAACACGCTTCTTTTTTTCAAATAACTGTGTCACTGTCATCATACTTTCCATCATCCCTTCATTGTGTCTTTTTGAGTAGTCATTAGCATGGTATAGCATTGAAGCATTCTCCATGAAATAACCCTGTGAACAAAGCAGCAGCTAATCAGAGAACAATGCCCTGTCTGACCCGCACTGAGCTCCACTCTGTCCGCATGATTCAGTCCCACTGAAAGGCAAATCATCCAAGAAACTGTTGCTTGATTCTTAAGCCTCAGTAAATTGCTTCTCTTCCCTCGAGCAACAATAGCTGACTCATTGACAGAGACCCTGCACACAGGAAAAACAAAAAACGTGTCACTGACTCAATGTTCATCCCATCCATCATGGACTCATTTTAGGGGGAACATTTTTTCGCCTTCATGTGGCGTTGCCCTGTGGCGCCAACTGCTCATCACAAACAAGGCACCCGCTGAACTTATTGAAGCGACAATCCTGTGTTGTCAGTCTTTCATCCACCAGTGATGCTGAAGAGCCCCAGTGCAACAATCATCACAGTGTGCACAAAGCTGTCAGACGCAGCGCCACTAATTTGAGAAGGAAAAGCAAAGATATATTTACTGTGAGATTGAAGTTTCTCTCCAGTGATTACTGCTGCATTTCGACTACAGAATAGAACTGAGTTTTACTAACCATGGTCCAAATAACAAAGGAGAATAGAAATCATAGCTCAAAGGAAAGTTATTTTCCCATGAAGCTTATAAAACAAAAGCCGTGTAAAATGTTTTTGTGTTTCTTAAGCAGCTTTTTCAAGTCTGAGAAAATATCCCGTTATGACATTATATTTATTTCAGCTTGTGCTTGGAGATTTAACAGTTTTACTGCCTTCTTTACGGAGGCCGGCAGGTGCCAAACCGGCCAACACATTTCCATGTGGCGGTGGTGGCGAAGTCGATAGGAACTTGGCTTGGCAACTGGAAGGTCACCAGTTCAAGTCCCGGCAAGAACTAGTGCTACCGAGGTGTCCCTGAGCAAGGCTCCCTACACTGCTCCCCGGGCGCCGTTCAAAATGGCAGCCCACTGCTCCTAACACTAGGATGGGTCAAATGCAGAGAATCAATTTCCCCACGGGGATTAATAAAAGTCCATCCATCCATCTCCATTAGAAGGTATTGTCATCTAGGTACAGTTAAAAAAAGTATGCAAATGTGCCAAAAGAAATGCAAATGAAAAAACATCCGCAGCATATAGATAGTCTGTCGTGGCAGGAAGCTTTCCACCCATCGTGATTTTTTTCCTTTCTTTTTTGTTTCACTAAAATATATAAATGTTTTCTGACAGACATTCAGTATATAATACTTCTTGGCTGGTTGGCAGATGATGTACTCCCTTCTGTCAGTTTCTGTCTTAAGGACACAGGGAGACACTTTCAACTGTTTTCATAAGTAGGATTATATTTCCTCGATGGAAATAACATTTTAAGTAGCACAGTTTCACTGCTGGAAACAATTGTGGCTTACATCACACTTATCAAAATGTTCAATATTGTGATAGTCATTAGAAGCGCCATTTTTCAAAAAGCCTTGTTTTTCTGATGCCAAAAAAGACCCATAAGGCCAAATGTTGTCCAAAGTGGCAAACAGACTCAGACGGCATCAAGAAGATTGCTTGCAATAGAGCTGTGGATGCACTTTCATGGCCTCGGCAATGACAGCCTTAGCCGGCCACCTCGTCTGTCGCCCCTGACAGGATTCCAAAGAGAGCTGTTACTGACTCATAAACATTACAGAGTGCCAGCCTTGCCGGACCAGACCCACAGAAACATACAGCGGCTTTGTGTCCAGGCCCGAATTGATAGCTGTGGTAGCTTATAGGGGTGTAACGGTTCACAAATATTTAGGTTCGGTACGTACCTCTGTTTTTAGGTCACGGTTCGGTACGTTTTCGGTACAGCATAAAAAATGATCACAAAACATAAAATATTTTTGGGGGGTTTTTTTAACGGAGGTTTTTTTGTGGAGATATCGCGGTGAGACCTGGAGCGCCTCCACGCCGGATATATCTGGCTTTGGGATCTGAAGGATTCACCGGAGAGGCCTACTGTCTTTCTTCAGCCCTGCATCTCCGGGCCTCCCACCTCCAGTGCCCCGGGCTCGGTGAGTGACGCCGCTTCACTTCATAACGGAAAGGGAATATCGTGGATGCTGTGCTGGCCTGGGGAAATGGCCACTATTGTGGCTCTGCTGTGCCTTTTGGCTGTCTTGGACGGTGAGAAGTTTTCTAGTCATCCTGAGAAGTCTACTGGATTCATGTCTGTTCTGCCGTCCGCGGTGAGCATCCCCTGCAAAGTATCGGGAGTGCTACACAAACAATTACCCGTTACCTTGTCACAGGCAATCAGTTAGATAAAATATGTTTGTCTTTTTTGTTTGACTGCGATGATGGTTCTTCAGGACTGCTTCTTAAGCTCTAACTCTCGCAGACTTTTCCGGTGATTCTAAAGTAGATGACAATGTACTGTATGTGTGTCGTTTAAGAGGAAAAGATGCCTGTTTTTGTTGTTGTTATTACTGTCAGGAAATGTACAACCTAACCCTGGTCTGCCCAGTAGTAGTAGTCAGATCGCTACTCCTGCTGATTTTAAAGCTAGGTCTGGGTTGGGTTTAATCCACTTGAATGTGTGCAGTCTGTTAGGTAAACTAGATTTGGGCGAGCTTGACTGACGCTGACGTCATTGTTTTATCAGAAACATGGCTAAATAAATCTATTTTGGCCTCTGACATTGCCTTAAATGGTTACAATGTGTATCGTACCGACCGGTAAGGTGGTGGCGTTGCCATTTATGTTAAGAATAAGTTTAGTGTAATCACATTAGTTTCCAAATCTATCAGTAAGATCAGTTGTTTTTATGCGTAACCAATGTGCTGCAGGTCTCCCTTGAAAAAGAGATCGTTGATCTCAATGGGATTTTCACCTGGTTAAATAAAGGCTAGATTTTGTGCGCACGAGATAGTAACCGGTGCGCCAAGTAGGAAGTGGAGCACAGAGGAGACAACCGTTTCATTGCAGACTGTTATGTTTATGTGGAGAAATGGCAGTGCATACATTATTTGAGATATATTTCAAACTCAGACTTCATTTAGGGACATTTTGGCCAGGGGTTTAGAGCTATTTGTTTAAGCACCGGATTCGTAAACCAGTCTGTTTTGATCTATGAATTCCTGTCCGTGACTCTCACAATATCTGCTGACCACAGCTGTTTTATAGAAGGAAAACCTCCTTCACTTTATGAAATCTATGCGGCACCAGTGGCCTGTACTACGAAGCAGTATTTGCTATTTACTATTCATTCATGAAGTATGACGCTGCGCTGTCAGCACGCTCACCCCGTCCACGTGAACGCGCTCTCAGCCAGACAGAGAAACCCTGGTTGAATTACTGAGTTGATAACCAGCTTCGTAGGACCGCTTAGCGAGATTGCGTTTGTTAGGGTTAGTTAAGACGGGTAACTCAAACATATCCAGGGTCTGTTGAACTGGCTTTGTCGTACAGGGCACTGGAGGCAGTAACGTGTAACTCAGCAGAATCTGAGAAGAGCAGCACCAGCTGCAAAGAGCTGTGCCTTTTACTGTTTAGTTCCCTGTGTTCCCTTCATTAGAACCGCTGAATAGAGATTGAGTAGGGGTGTAACGGTATCCGTATTCGTCACAGTTCGGACGTTACGGTTCGGCACATGGCAGTCACACGGCGAATACGCCTTTTTTTACGACTGGGAAAAAAGTCTGTCACTCAGGGCAGTATTACACTATATATCAGGGGTCTTCAACTAAAATTCAACGAGGTCCAGTTAGAGAAAATCTTCCCATGCAAAGGTCCGGAACATCAAAATGTCTAAGTTGCTTCATGAATTAGTGTGATATATATTGAAGTGACCTGTAGCTTTATCAACGTCTGCATGTAATCAACAACTGACTGCCAAATAAAGAAAGAAAGTACAATTCAAAAACAACTATTTATTGTCAATTAACATTACTTAAATACTGTGGATATGTGTAATGTTCCTCTCTGGCTGCATTTACAAATAAAATAGAGAAAATAAATAAAATAGCTTTTGAAAATATGTGCATCTTAAAAGTGCTTAATTTGAGATAAATAAAATAAAGTGTAGCAGCAGCTTGAGTGTCCCTTTTTCTTTGTTAACCGTTTCACATCATGACTTAACAGTTTCAGCCGATTATAGAACAATATCAGTCTTTACACATCATAACAATTGAACAGTTTTAAAGTTTCTCTTTCTTTCCCTCTTATATTGCAGTCCATCACTCACTTTTTTTAAATTCAGTGTGAGAATTGAGCTTGTCGTGCCAGGAGTTTGTAAATCTGGGCTGACATGGAGTCAGGGCTATTCTCATACACATGCAGGTGCTCATTGGTTACAGTGATGCAAACACAGGTATGGTGAAAAAAGAGAGAACTATTCGAAGCAGAAAAAAACCAGCGTAATTTACCATCTGACAAAGGCCTGTGCTATAATGCTTCAATGAACTGCTATTCTTCATAATATACTCAGATCAATAGGAGACAGAGATGTTAAGTTAAAAATCAAGGATTTTTATTATTATTTACAGCAGGGGTGGGGAACCTTTTTCCTTTCAATTTTTACAACATCCTCCGAGGGCCGTACAAATGATTGAACTCAACCTCTGCTTAAAAAAACTAAAATCACAGCCCATTCATTTCGCCTTTCTTTCATGCTGTGCAAAGAAAAAGTAACCTCTTAATACAGATATCTCACCATGACTCACGTATGCATGCATGTGCACGGTGTGGCATGACCACCAAAACAGAAAGATATGGACGATGAGTGCAAATGTATTTATATCCTATCCATGTGAACATGATTTAAGTGGGAGGGGGGGACCTAACCTTCTCTAGGGGGGTCCGGGGGCAAGATTTTTTTTTAAATATTGAAGTTAAAAGCATCAATGTGGTGCACTTTGAGAGCAACATTAAGAGATCTATGGATACATCTCTCAACACCCATATGAAACAGAACTGTAGCATATTTTTCTTTTTGGATATTTTACAAATCACTCCCCTTTTAAACTCTATTCTTGTTATTTTTAACAACTTTTTTGTTGCTGTCATATAGTATTTTATACCTGTTTTTCATTTAGTCTCATTAATAACTATAATGATCATATCAAGGTGTGCCTTAACCTCACTGAGCTGAGGTTATTTGAGCCTCTCAGGAGATAGCTCTCTACCACCTGGTTGTAGAAAAGCTCTTTAAATTCGTTAGCATAGCTAGCTAACCAGATGCTAATAACAACAGATCGCCACTGTGCTTACAACTAAAGACACAGCCACGCAAACACTGCGGAATGTGTACGGCTCCTTATGGGTATTGCAATATTTTAAGGGCTGGAGCGGCGTTCCGGTGCTCAGCACTCCTTTCAGACGAGACATATACCACGCGAAGACACGTTACGCTCGTGTTGTGTTCAAGAACCTGTCCTTGGCCAGGAAAAACAGGTACTCGCTTGTTTAATTATTTTTGCGGTCTAGATTTCTTCTTCTTTTTTGAAGTGAGAAGTTGTCCGTCTGTCGGACTGACTCCCTCCCCCCCACCCCCAAAACGAAAACTCTTCGGTTCTCCACGAATTACACAAGTCACCCAAATCAGCGTTAAAAAAGCGGGAGGCGCCGAAAAATCCCCTATTAATGTATTGATTATAGCGCGGGTCCGTATAGGTCGGCGCCCCCCAAAAAAAGATACTTATATTAATCCCATCCTCAAGCACTTTGGAGGGTATAGTTGTAGGACCAGTACCAATAAATGGAGCAGGTTTCATGTATGTGACACGTTTATTGTCAGAGATAGCAAGGGGTGCATATCGTGGCAACCAGGCTATTCATAAAAAGCACCACCCAAAATAATAAAAATGATATTAATTCCACCCTCAAGCACTTGATGTAAAAATAAACAATACATTGTAAAGCACAAGTACAAGCAAAAGTATACAGACAGGACGTCACAATTAAATAAAACCATATATTAAATAAAAAATTAACTGAAAAATAAGTTACAAATAAATGCAAAATCCAGGATTCGACAACCCAACCATCAAAAAGACAACTTAGAATAGCGGACTATACATTCAAATGCAACTTCCCGTGTCAAGGGGTGCATCATTTGACACATCACCGGCACCGCCCTTAATTTTTTTTAAACGGCATCATGTAAGTTGCGGTCACAACAGTGGTCCACAGTTGCTCCGCAGCGAGGCTCTCCCCGCCCTCCCGTAGACAGTAAAGCTCAGTCACTTCATAACACCAAAGATGGATCGCGGTAAACCAGTGACGTGCGGTGAGGTTCATGGCTGGTGAGGCACTGACTCTTTCAGAGTCAGATTTACAAATATTATATATTTACCTTAATCGAAATATTCGGTCATTTTCAAAAGCTTTTTTAGTCTGATGCTTCGATTCATTTTAAACAGACCGTTCAACAAAAGGATACCCAAAATCTAAATATTGGATTGTTCTTTCTTAGTAAGATCCCATTTTCATTACAATTGGGGTCTTACCTTGACTTGAAGATGAAGTCCATGCTATCCTTCTGGACAACAATCTCTTACTTTTTTGTAAAAGTCCTCCTTATCTTCCTCTAGTTTCAAAAGTCTAGTTTGTTGTTTGCGTCTACCGTCTCTGCGTAGAATAACAGTAGCAACAAGAACATGTGGGCTCCTCACTTGCGCCCCCTTCAGTGCGGCAGAGGTTATGGCTGCCTCCCCTGGTGCTTTTTTCATTGCCGTTGTATGATGAGACCAGCGAGCCTAAATATCACATACGTGAAATAAGTTATTTAGAGACTATGGATGGCGAGGATAAATGTAATAAAGGGATCTACAAACATTACATTGGTGACATACAGTGAGATGGTGCAAGCATGCGCTTAGGGCCCGCTTTCCAGCCAGTTTCTGTGGGGTGACACATTCTGAGGTGAGGCAGATCTCATCTGTGCATCACCTTACCCCACAGTAACTGTCTTGAGCGCGCTCACAAAATAAGTGCCCGCGTTAAATTAGTGCCCGCGCTACAGCCAGTTACTGTGGGCTTACGAGAGGCAGAGCTCGTCCCTGCCTCACTTCTCATCGCTACCCGTAGTTGTAGCGGAGCTCGGCAAATTTGCTGATTTTGACTATATAAAGCGATTGGAATCATACATAAATCACATTTACAACACAGATCAGTGGAGACATTTTATTATTATTTAGTTTTTCTTTAGTTGTTTTTCCGTTACATTGGAGTATGACAGGTGAGGCTCAGCCTCCCCTGACTGCACGTCGCTGCGGTAAACGCTCTCAAGTGAGGCTCCACTACAATAAAAAAGAAAAAGACAAGGCACAGTGTAATGCATTTGTATTGCATGTATATTTTTTATTTGTAAAAATATCAGTTAAAGCTTAAAAGAATAAAGATATTTGTGTTATCTAAACGTTTTACCTCTTTCTTTTACAATTTTGGAATCAAAACGGGGAATCGATAAGAACCGGAATCGATAAGAAGAACCGGAATCGGAATCGATGCATTTCAAACGATACCCATCCCTACCTATGACCAGCTCTCATGCCTCTCGTCCAATGAAATGACTTGGTCGCTCTATGACACGTTGAACCCAATGTGAGCAAATTACACTGAACGCTACGACACAGTACCTGAGATTACTTCCAAAAAGTTGTTCACGTTCTCAATTTTTTACGTTTAACGTTATATTCGTTCGGTACACTTCGGTACACACGTGTGCCGACCCGAATGGCCCTACCGAATATTTTCGGTATGAATACATATCCTTACACCCCTAGTAGCTTCTCACAAGGCTGAGGTCTATCTATCTGAATGGAGCTCTTCTTTCATCCAGCAGCTGCTCTGACACCCTCTAACGTGCTTAATAGGCTACCCCTGGCCAGGGGCGGCGGGTACTGTAGGCTAGGGAAGGCTAAGCCTTCCCAAATATTTGTGTCACTGCATCCTGGTAAAATAAAAATATAATGTATAATGTTTGTGTCTTTGACATTAGCGCTGCTATGCAGCCACCTGTGACTACGAAGCCAGTTCAACATACCGTGTTTGAGTTATCTTAACTAACCCTAAGAAACGAGATCTCGCCATGGTCCTACAGTACGACGCTGGTTATCAACTCAGTAAATCAAGCCAGTGTTTCTCTCTCTAGCTGAGAGCGCGTTCATGTGAAAGGGGCGGGGTTAGCTACATTTGACCAATCACAAACAGGGACAAGTGTACTGACAGCGCAGCATCATACTTCATTAATGAAAAGTAAACTAATATTAGACAAATGTGAACTTTAAACATCCATGACTTAAACATATAATCCAGGATACAAGCCACATAGTTGCACCTGCAAGGTGAATATAGAACTGGTTAAAAAATAACTACCAAGTGTTTGAAAGTGTACAACAGTTTTATGATATCACTGCCCCGTCTAAGACACGAGTGGATCTGACTTTAATTACATTTAAGTTGAGTGTTTCGTCAACTTAATGTGTTGCTTAAAATAATACTTCTGCATACAGTACTGTATATGTGACAATGTAAGTGTTGCACGGCCAGATACGGCTCGAGAAGCTGACTCAGATAAGGAAATATTGTGATATTATCTGATCGATGATCTGATATCAGTGTGATATGAATGATCTATCTGATCGATGATCTAATTCAGGGGTGCCCAACCTTTTTTGAACCGAGAGCTACTTTTGAAGTTGCCAGTCTGCCGAGATCTACCAGTCCAAATAGAGAGGCGTAGCCATTACTGACAGCCTACTGCCAGGTAAATACACACTTCTACTTGTATAAAACTGACCTTTGTACGATTAATACTTCATAAAATACTGCAGATCCTTTATCTTACCTCTTTCTAATCTACACACATACAAGTATTTAACTGAAGTTACACAACAGTGTTGTTGATACAGAGTTGGAGTTTATTCACACGTCACATACTACAGTGGGTAATGTTTTCAAGAAACATTGAACAGTGCTGCCACATGTGACACAGGGACAAAGAAAAGACTCTGAACCCTTTCTTTGCCATTATATAAAAATAGTGTTGCTACAAAAGTATAAATTAGGCTTACTAATAAGACAACTCAGATCTGAAGCTACACAGGAATCTGCTGCAACAGTGCAATAAAAGAGACAAAATTAATAGAATCAAACCCTTTTTTTGTTGCATTTTAGTAGATTATAAAAATAAATGCCTTTAAAATAGGATGCAAGCAACAGTTTCTTAACCTGAATTGATAATAGACTAATCAATTTAAGTTTGCATTCTTATACCATTTTGTACAATAATTATAATGAATAAGTTCAAACAAACTCAAACTTACAACTGATTAATAACGGTATCTAACTTGAGTTTTTATCATATCAAAAACCTGTTGAAATGCTACTCTTATTTTTATTACGCATCGACAGCCTCCAGGAATGCTTCTTTCACAACTTCACCGTCTTTGAAAGACTTCATGTGTTTCGCAAGAACGTGACTGACACGTTAAGATGCTATGGTAGCAGCCTTGCTCTTGTTGTTGGGCCTGGTGAAAATGGACTGCTGTGCATTTAGCTGTCCTTTCAGGCCCCTCCCCTTTTGGAGCGTAGGGCAGAATTAGGAGGGAATTCTCGTCTCGTAGCGTTTGTGCACTGTTTTGAAATGCCACTCCTAAATGACCCTTCTTTGATAAAGCCACGCTCGCATTGCAGATGAGACAGATGGACTTTGAATTGGAATAGATATAAAAATAATCATCCTCACACTCGGAGTGAACATTTTATATGTTTTGCTTCTGCCATAATTGCGGTCTTGTGTGTGTGTGCGGACTGTCACTCCTGGTGTTGACATGGTGTTGACACGGACAACGTTAGCGAACTAGTGCACTGCCCACTGCTCTCCAGCCACGCCCCGACACATGGGGTCACGCCGGCCAATCACAAAGCTTTGATGCGTTCATGTCCATTATTCTGGCACAGGAAGATTATGTTACAGGACATTAAAGAGCCTGTGACACGGTTTTCCCCCATCATCCAAACCCATCAATTTGAGTACATATTGTCCCCTTGAAAACCGTTACTGAACTGATTTTGGATATTTGTACTTTGATAACCATTAATCTGCCTTCAATGTTGACAATTTTCTGGATCTTCTCGCGGATTCTTCAAGTCCCGCCAAATGATGGGTGACGTCATTGCGGGCACAGCGCTCCAGCTGCACCGTCCAGGATCCCAGCATCTGCATGGAAACCTTTATATATATACAGTCAGATGTAAACGCACGACGGCGCACACAGCAGCAAGCTCAGACAGCGATGACAGGTTAATGTTAAACGTGTCTGAGAGCTCATATGAGGCTGAAGGATCGGTTTATGTTGTATCTGTTAGAAGTTTAGGAATGAGGTGCGTCAATATGGGCGATCATATGGTCATGTAGCCAGTGGGACTGGGACTAAAAATCATCCCGGGACTCTCGACCGGCCCACTTCGGTACCGCTAGTAAATTGTCAACGGGGGGGAGCGGGGGATGTAAAATACAAATATAATGTATAATGTCTGTGTCTTTGACATTAGCGCTGCTAGCCACCTGTGCCCTGTACTACGAAGCCAGTTCAACAGACCCTGGATATGTTTGAGTAACAAACAAACTAACAACAACAAACTAACAAACGAGATCTCGCTAAGCGGTCCTACGACGCTGGTTATCAACTCGGTAAATCAAGCCAGGGTTTCTCTCTCCAGCTGAGAGCGCGTTCACGTCTAAGACACGAGTGGATCTGACTTTAATTACATTTGTCTCGAGTGTTTCGTCAACATAATGTGTTAAATAATACTTCTGCATACAGTCTGTGACACTGTGAGTGTTGCACGGCCAGATGAGGCTGGAGAAGCTGACTCAGATAAGGAAATATATGATATATTATGATATTATATGATCGATGATCTGATTGATGATGTAATATGAATGATAAGTGCGACACGTCGGCGTCTTCTCTGCATACGGCAGTTTAAACTGTATTTCCTTTATCCTGTAATATGACTTGAGAGATTTAAACTCCGCACACTGAGTGGATCTCTTTTCTATAGACGCCGGAGGCGGGCAGCGTCAGGTAAAAGAAGTTATTTAGCCTTCTCAAACCTGAGCCTCACGCGCCGCCTATGGGGGATGTGCTAGTTACTTATCCGACCGGCCCACTTCGGTACCGGCCCATCGGGATTCGTCCCGATGGCCAGTCCGCCACTGCACCCAGCCCACGTAAACTGTCAACGGGGGGAGCCTCGCTGCGGGGAAACGGTGGACCTAGTGTCCCGATCGGAGTGGGAATAATAATAATAATCCGTGCATTTTATCCATTAATTTCCCCAACATTGTGGTAAAAAACCACACGTTTAATCCATGTTGTTGGTGTACTACAACTACAAAAAGCATCGGTTTGTTTTCTCATCAGGAAATGCAGACCGGCTCAAACAAACGATTTGTAATCATCATCCTCACTCATCATTTAATGTATCATATGTTCGCCGAATTGACATGAAAGCACTAATAAATGTAGTTTCATCCACTTGAGTTTATAACCACAAAAATAATCGATTTGTTTTTATATCACATCTGACGGGAGGAAATTCAGCAGCTCTCACTCCCGATTTTTAATCCTAATGTAAATCATCATCTTCACCACGATCATTTATGTTTATGTCGCCGAATTGACATGAAAGCACTGACAAATATGAATATACTGTAGTCAACTTCATTAAAACGTTATTAACGTGCCTAAACTCAGTAATTCACCATTTCTACGCATGACACAACACACTTTGTCCGTGTTTGGCTCTCGAAGCGTTCCCGCATTGACGTCACTTCCGGCTTCCCCAAAACTTCAAAATGAGTCGAAGGAATTTCCCGCGATGTTCGAAATTATTGATATTTAACGAAACGGTATCGCTTTTTCTTTTTTAAACTGACAGTTCGAGATTACTAGTAGCCCAATATTTCATTGCACAACAGTTGTTGGGATGGTGTCACAGGCTCTTTAACGATAAAACAGAATATTGTTGTTCTATTTTTAGACACATCTCGCGATCGACTGGGAATCTCCCCGCGATCGACCGGTCACCCCTGATCTAATTGATGATGTGATATCAGTGTGATATGAATGATCTATCTGATCGATGATCTGATTGATGATGTGATATGAATGATAAGTGCGACACGTCGGCGTCTCCTCTACATACGGCAGTTTAAACTGTATTTCCTTTATCCTGTAATATGACTTGATAGATTTAAACTCCGCACACTGAGCTCTGATTGGTCAGCAGGCGGTGCTTTCACTGAGTTTCTCTTTTCTAGACGCCGGAGGCGGGCAGCGTCAGGTAAAAAAAGTAATTTAGCCTTCCCAAATCTGAGCATCACGCGCCGCCTATGCCCCTGGCCTTTATGAATGCCTAGTATGACATTTCAATTGTTTCATTTAGTTTGTTTAGTTGCAAAAAACAGTTTGTTTGGGTTGAGAAGATATGAAAGTAAATATAAAGAAGTCCACTAAATTAGCTACAGTTCACACTCTGTAAGTGACATTTACAGCCTTTGAAGATAAACACGTTAAGATTATGTAAATAATTACAACCCAAGAGTTGCCTTTATGATCATATCAGCCGTATTGCTTCACATAACTGTGACCACCAACATCAGACAGTTGTTAGTCACCACGCAAGTACATTCCCTCTCAATTAGTCTGAAGTGCTTGTGTGAACATAATCTCGGGGTGATAATTTAAAGATAGGAGAAACAGGGTTGGCGTGTTCTTTATAATGGCTGTGATAATGGCTTGTGATAATAGCTGTTTGTGCAAAAGAAAAATAGTTTTTCTCACGTTAGAGCCAACAGGTCCAGCAGTGCTATGGTGAACAAAATAGAAGGATCTCCTGCCTCATCAAATGAGGAGTCAGAGTATGATTAGAAGTCAAATGAGTTTTCACAGGGACAGAATGAGCTCAATTACCTGCAATAATGGAACTTACTGGTGGCGGTGCAAATGGAAAGGAGACGGATTAAAATTGGCCTTTGGCCATTGCGCGGCAAATTGCCTTTTTCAAAAGGTAGCCCAAAGCATGGATCACTTTGTCCTATTTGGGTAAATGGGGACTGGAAAAGTAGGCAAGAGCTGTTTGTGTATGTGTGTGACTGGTGCACTTTACTGTATGTTAATGCATTTGTTGCTGTGTGTGGATAGCCTGTGGGCATGTTTATTATATTCCGGAAAGGGGAGTATGAAGCTCAAACACATTCTTACACAGGTTATCTGAAGTCTCACAAAAGTACTTGAGTTATGCAGAGATTGATTATATTTCAATATGCGGCAGAGTACAGTAAGCTTTCCGGCTAACTTGAAAGTATTTATTATTTTTGTAATATAATTGCAGTTTTGATATTAGCAGCTTTTAGTGAAGCTTGCTCCTTTCATCAATAAAGGGGGGCTGCCCTTGCTTAACAACATCCTCTCAATTAGAGTAAATCAAACCCTTTTTGGGAACCTTTAAAGTGATGCTTACTTTGTTTTAATTTGCCCAGTGGTTTCGGAGCAACATAATCAATTGATTATCATTTTTGTTCATGTTCAGTTGAGGAATTAACCCTAATACTCAAAACATTTTTGCTTTGTTTTTAGTTAAAAAGAAATGTAAAGTTTAAAGGGGACATATTCAGCCCATTTTCTGGTTCCTATTTGAATGTGCACATTTTCAGAAAGTGCTTGATTTTTCTCATACTACTTGTGCTGCAGCAAGAAAACCAAAAAAGCCTGATACGGCCCCTCCCCTTGCTTTTTCAAGTGTTTTTACGTCCACTGGATAGAATTAACCCTTAAACTAACTTTATTTTAGCTCTGTCACGAACGAGCTGAGAACCAAAAATGCAACTCACGGGAGTCCAGGGAAAGTCGGTAACCAGCTTTATTAAAACTTGTTTCCACAGAAAAGTTCTGGTTTAAGACAAACCGGCAGACAGTAGGCAAAGGGCTGGTCGGGGACAGGCGAGGGTTCCAGGAGTAGGCAAGACGGGAGGCGCAGGTACAGGCTGGTCAGGGACAGGCAAGGTCAGGGAACAGGCGAGGCAGGCTGGTCAGGGACAGGCAAGGTCGAAACCGGGAGAGCAAACTGGGAGGTAATGCTGGAAAGAACTGCATGCTGCGAAGTACGATCTGGCACTGAGGTGAGAGTGAAGGGGGCCTATATACTAGTGGAGCTGATGGGTGTAACAGAGTGTGAGAGAGAAACAGGGTGTGACTACCAGGTGACTAAGGTGATTGAGAAATGTTAATGCAGAAAATAGGTGAGTGAGGGAGCAGACTGTGACAAGCTCTGTTTTTAGAAATATACAATATATTCAAATCAAAGCCCAGATCTAAAAAAAAAAACTGGTATATTACCATGTACAAGTAGTCATTGCAACAGCCACAACTGAATTTGTTGAATATGTTTAGACTGCAGAGTTAATAATATATGAAGGCTGGAACATGTGTCAAAAGTCAGAATATGCTTTGTATAAGAACAGCTTGAATTCAAATTTATCCCAAGCACTTTTGATTAACAGTTAAAGTAAACACAGGCCTGCTAACCGCACTCAATAAATGTCAGTCAGCCCGGCCCTCTCCTTCTGAGGCGGCTTCAGTGTGTGAGCGCTGTTCAGAGCAGCATGCCCACTCAGAAGGGAGTGCATTGATTTTTTCCCCTTGGATAACAAGGCTTGACCGACTTGGGTGCTTACATGAGTTCGATTGCTTCCTGTCTATGCTGGCCGTCCATACAGATCTTAGACATACTCATCAAAACTCTAAATGCCCCCATGCAGCTGTGGATGTCTTTGAAGAGAGACAGCTTTGACCGGTGCCATCACTCTTCAGACAGGTTGATTAATTAAGCGTCTGATGTTCAATCAGGGCGACTGGACAAGGGAGGAGAAATGTTGTTCGACAAATTTCAGCTACCGCAATCAGCAGGAGCTTTGATTGATTAAATGCAGCACTTTCACAACTACTTACACCGCTTTGGAAGCTTTTGACAGTTCTACATTCTGAGAGGCAGTGGCAGCTGGGAATACTTCATTATAACATCTCAAGAGAGGAATTTCAACGCTGTGTGACATGCAGTCATTCTGTAGCCGCAGGGTCCATTATTTCATCCATTGGATTTTCCACTCTGAAACCAACAGATGTCAAATAAAGACAAGAAATGTGTTTCATGATATTTTTTGACATAACAGAGTTCAACATAAGGGAGGTTTCCAAGTTGGGCCAAAATAACCCTGATGTCATCTGGGATATTTCAATTTAGTTTTATTTTATAATCTAAAGGTTCTAAATGAAGACAAATTGGGGCAGTGGTTCATACAGCCCCAGCTGCTTTGAGTTTCATCATTCACAACCTCATGTGTTGTTACATAGCCAATCCAATTTTCCTCACATCATGTGTAAGACTGGGGTTAATGAGGGGTCAAATTTGACTGCTAAGATCATTTTCAAAAATCTCTTTAAAAGACAAAGTGAACAGATTAATCTTTGTACGTGTCTTAGGCAGGGCAAGACAGACATGTCCTCTTATGGGCCCAGCAGAGCTTTAAAGTCAGATGATGGCTGGAAATAAAAAGATAAATAACATTGGCAACGACTCAGGAGTATGCTGTGGAAAATCTTTGAAGAGAAGTGTGCTAAAATGTATACGTAGGGTCCATTAGGCATGTTTCTACAACCAGAATATAATGTCAGAAGACTATACAATATAAGATCTTATGTATGCATTTCATATTTAAGCTCCCATTATGTTTTATAAGGAATTAGCTGTATCTTGGCAAGTCAATTACACAAGTGAACTGCTTAAACTGAGTTCAATGCTGCTAATCGATGTCTGCAATAGATTTTTTTGTAATCCATCAAAATGTGTCAGAATTGACACAGAATTGAGTAATCCAGACTGAAGTAGACTTTGTTGAAAGCAGACTTTGTTGTGCTGAGAGGATAATTGGTGCCTCACTCCCATCACTCCTGGACATTTATAACACCTGCATAGCACTCAGCATTGTGGGTGAACCCTTCCATCCCTTCAACTGCCTCTTCACCCTCCTGCCTTCAGGGAGAAGGTTCCGCAGCCTGAGGTCGAGCACAACCAGACTGAAAAAAAGCTTTGTCCACCAGGCTGCCAAGAGACTGAACTATCTCCCCCCCTCCCATCTCTCCCCTCATTTCTCTCCACCGTGCCCCCACTGGACCGGGGCTTTAACCCACCCACAGACAAAATCCCTTTTCTTTTTAAATTGGAGAATTAGAAAAGAAAAAACAAATATTACATTCATCTTGGATTCACCAGTTATGGAATTAAATGCTCAATTCAAATGAATGCTCATGGAGTTATTCACATTGAATGTATTTATTCCTCTTCTAGGTTTGCTTTTGGTATTTGTTTTGGGTCAGGACTTGCTGGTGTGGATATTTCTCAATATTTTAAACAATCCTGCTATACAAAGCTCAGCATGAAAAACAACCTCTGCACTTTCTGTTTGAAGTAACACGAAATGTGCTCAGAGACGCAAATATAATGATGTGAAAATATAGTATTTATTTATATTAATATTTAAATATTTAAGTTGTGAGTAACAAGCTCAAGTAGCTATTCAAGCCCAATGCACATTCTACCTAAATATAGCGTCTGAACCACACTCTCTACTTATCCTGCCACAGCAGGGAAACGTAGCATGACAACAGTAGACTGTACAATAGATTGGTGTTTCTGTTGCTGTTGTCCAGCAGAGTGGTGTCATCTGTCCTTTTCCCAGCATACCCAGCACTAAAATCCACTGCCAGTGTCTGCAGTCTGGATGTAGGCTGTAATAAATAATAGAAAGCCCTGTGCATTGGGAATACATGTACCAAAACATTGGAGCCGCCACACTGTTTTGGCTGTGTTGAGTCTGCTATTATATATTAATAAGGAACAGGGCTCATAACCTGCTGTTATTCTTTGAAAGCCATTTCATTTTTTTCATGAGCGCTGGCCAGAAGTTATGACATAGGCTGTCTGTAAGGAGGTTAAGTGCTGAATTGAGTGGAAGCATTTGTCAGCATGTGCCCGGTACAGCAATACAAGGCTAAGCTTACATATAAGCAACTTTAATGGGTTATGTTAAATAGAAAATATACAGTTTATCATGTTTACCCGTGTATAATCCTCAAAGTCTGAAACCATTCTTTAAAAGCTAAATGTTTCAGTAATGGTAAGTAATGGTCCCCTTAAGAAAGCTCTTCTGTGTTTTTATAGAAGAGTGATGCTCCTCAACAGGCTTGTAACAATTTAAGCAGTCTTCGATTCACATAAAGTGTTGCTAGTTTGTACAGGAAGGCACAAAAGAGAAGGTACACCAGCTTTACTAACACAGTTGATGCCTCAATGATTATACACCTCTGCTTGACCCGTCATTACCAGGTTAACTGTCCAACGTTTACACTCTTACCTCTCAAATTCAAGTCTGTTTCCCAATAAATTGGTGGATGGCAATTAAAATACTGAGCGCTATGTGTTCATATAGTGGACTGATGGATGATGGGATGGTTGGATAGATTGATGGAAGAGTTGATAGGTGGATGAATGATGGATTGAGGGATGGTTTGATGGATGGATAGAGGGGTCGATGAATGTTGGATGGATATTGGAAGGATGGATGGATGGATAGGTGGATGAATGTTGGATTGATATTGGAAGGTTGGATGGATGGAAGTTGGATGGATAAATAAATGGGTAGATGTCACAAACTTGGAAACACAAGGTAAAGGACCAGGGGCAGTGCCAGGGGGTAGCTTGGAGTTGCTATAGCAACTCCAACAATTGGCCTAGCAACGGCTTAGCAACCCCATTGTTTTGTTATGAAAATGTATCATATTTATACACATTCTAGCGAGATCGTTGAAAGTTAAAGCGCAAACTTTTACTTGGCTAATTCTCAGTAGATCGAAAATGGAAAGATTTCTCACAGTCACAAGTCAGCGTAAACGACCGCGATCTCCAACGGAGCCGGTCCAGCCGGACAACCCTGCTATCCACAAGGATCCCGATGTTCACTCTAATGAAAACCGGGAGGCTTGGGACCACGAAGAACAGGTTGCCCCGCCAACTGACCCGCTGCACCCGCAGCAGCAGGACCAGCTAGCTGCTACCGCGAGCTGCAGTGGAACTAGTGGAACTAGCGCTGCTCCCCTCCGCACCGTAATTGACATTAGCCAGTCAGCCTGTGATGGACCAAGACGTCCTATGCTGAGAAAATACCCGACCAAGAAGTACGGACTGCAAATGCGGTCATTCAATCGCCGATGGTACGAGCAATATACTTGGCTCGAGTACTCAGTGACTATGGACAGTGTATTTTGTTTTGCTTGCAGGCATTTTGCTCACGAAGGACGCCGTTCCATAAAGAAACCGCCTTTACCCATGACGGATTTAGCACCTGGGTTAAAGCTACGCAGTCATTCCTTACACATGATGTGAGCAGTGGACATAAATGTGCCATGGATGCATGGTCTGCATTTAAATTAAGGAAAGAGAGTGGCTCAAAAATCAGCAACGCACTCAGCGAGGGACATTCAAAAACTGTATGTGAAAACAGGGAATATATGCGGGCAGTTGTGGAAGCATTGCGTTACACTGCCTGTCAAACCATTGTACAACGAGGGCATAGGGAGAGTGAAGCATCAAACGGGGGAAACTTCATCGAACTTTTAGACCCGATTGGCAAGTTTGACAAAACTGTGGCAAAAAAAATATCCGATAATCCGACAAATGCAAAGTACACACACCACGACATACAAGATGAGCTAATTGAGCTGATGTCAAATATGGTCAGGGATCAAATCAGTGGGGAAGTACAGGAAGCTGGAGTGTTTCTACTGATGGTGGATGAGAGCAAAGACGTGAGTAAAAAGGAGCAGGTGTCTGTGGCAGTGAGGTATATATACATAACGATGGCATACAGGAGGAGTTCCTTCACTTCACCCCAGCTGATGGACTAGACGCCGATTCACTTTTGACAACGATCAAACAGACGCTCAGTAAATGCAACATTGATCACAACATGTGCATTGGCCAATGCTACGACGGTGCCGCTGTCATGTCGGGGTGTAATAACGGTGTGCAGGAGAGATTTCGGAGCCACAGGCCCTTTATGTACATTGCCATGCCCACCGGCTACATTTAGTTTTAGTTGACTGTGTCAAGAATGTAAGACCAGCAGGGGATTTTTTTGAAGTTGTGCAGATGCTGTATAATTTATTTTCTGGCTCTGTCGTGCACAACATTTTCCATAAAAAAACTAAAAGAACTTGAACCAACAGAAAAGCCGGTTGAACTAAAAAAGCTGTCACACACTACATGGGCTTGTCAGTATTCAGCACTGTGGGCCATTCAGAAAACACTGCCAGCAATCTATGCCACACTCGATGAGGTTATCACAAGGTCAAATGCTCTCAGGAAGACAGAAGCTAGAGCAGTGAAGGCACTGATAGACGGTCAGTTTGCTGTGCAACTCACTCTATTTGAGGATATGTTTCGGGCCACCAAATTCTTGTCCGACCATTTACAGTCCCCAGATCTGCAACTGGCATCTGCCACGGATCTTGTTGAGTCGGTAATTACATCGCTCTCCGAAAAGCAAAATGAAAAATCATGGGAAAATGGTTTGGACAAAGCACAAGCCCTCTCCACCAAGACTGGCATCCTCCTCCAGTTGAGACAAGAACGATGTCAGACTCAGCCTGCATGCCATCTACAGGAGTTTGTAGTTGATGCTCCAACAGGAAAACTTCCACCACTCACCTCCTCTGATGACATCCGAAAGCACTGCTACTACCCTGTCATTGATAGACTCGTCAATGAAATGAAAAGGCGGTTTTCGTCATCTTGTGGAGTTCTACAGGGCACGTCTGCCTTAAATTCAACACATAAGTCATTCCTTGAGATGGAACACCTATCACCCATGGCCCAGTATTATGGGGTAAAAACTGACAACCTGTCTGCAGAACTGCACCAAGTTTGACGGCTCTTTGACCGAAAAAAGCAGCAACAGGGACAACCTGTGAAAACCACCCACAAATGTCTCTCCCTTCTCCGGCCATACAAGGACGCATTTATTGATTTGCACAGACTTTTGTGTATATCGGTCATACTGCCTGTCACGTCTGCAACCTGCGAACGCAGCTTTTCTTGTTTACGGCGTGTCAAAAACTACATAAGGAGCAACAGCGGGGACTTAAGGAATAGCAATTTGGCTTTGCTGTCCATCAATGCAGAACATGCAAGAGCCCTTGATGTGCACAACCACAACAACAGACGCATTGTCCTGCTCTGACAGATGTGACCCATTGGTGAGTGGCTCTGCCCCCCTTCTCACATACGTGTGTGTATGTGTGTGTGTTATTTAGGCAATGTTGTTGGTGGGAGTTAAAGAGACCGCCCCTTCCAGGTGTGTGTGTGTGTGCGTTTTCCGGTGTGTGTGTGTGTGGAGGGAGTACGAGACGGTAGGAGTTGTGTTCAAGTGTGGGGACAAGTCATGAGTGTTATACTATTGATTGGTTCTGTAAATAAAGAGAACGTTTTCAACATTGAAGGCTCGAGTGATCTGTGATCTTGAATAGCGGTGAACGCTACAATATGAACAGGCTTGTGCGTTTATTTTGAAAATTAACTAGCAACGCCGTGCTGTCATATAGCAACTGCTAAGCTACTGCAGCAAAGAAAATCCTGGCGCCGCCCATGTAAAGGACTCAAATGCACGACCCGGGAGACAGAAGTAAAGTATGAGTAAACTACTTTATTCCAAATAGGTTTACAAAAAATGATCAACACTCTTAACGAGGTGAAAAAAAGGCTCAAAAAAGGCACAAAGAAAATCACTCAGTAAGTGAGGAACAAAACTTACAAAGTAATTCAGGAGCATGAATCAGGCTTGAGATAAGATAAGTGATCGCTGGTACGCAGACTACTGGCATGGAGACAGGACAAGACGAACTGACACAAGACAAGGGAAGGCTGGGGAATTTAAACAAAAGGTAACTGGCACAGGTGGTAACAATCAGGGGCGGGGCTGACGCTGATGAGAGCGGGAGACACACTCAAGGATAGGGAGTGAAGGGACCAGGGGTGCGTCTCACTTCGGTTATTTTTCATTTTCTCGCTCCTCGGGCTCTGTATCCAACGGAAGTTGATTTGTCTTCGCCATCTTGAGTACCGTCCCAGTGGCCTTATTTTTTCAGGAGGACCGAGAATCGAGGAGTGATAATGGAGGAGCGATAATGGAGGAGCGATAATCGCGGAACTACCACACCATCCTCCGGTGACATCCTCAGACACTCGCCCGCCCCCTTACTGTGTATCGCTCACTGATTGGACAATGCAGCGCATGCACTGATCTGGCTGTTGTCAGACGATCAGCTGTGCGGCGTCATCACAAACGGACGTCGCTTCACGTGAAGCTCCGGAGGAAAGGACGTCCCATTGCTCTTAAGACTAATTTCCCTGCTTCTCGTGGTTTACTTGCGTCTCTCCATGTTTCCCTGGTGGGAGGGACTAGTCGCAGGGAAACGACGCAAGTGAGGGACGCAAGGAATCCATTTAACCGAAGTTAAACGCACCCCTGGAATGAAACACAAAAGGTGAGTACCAAAATAAAACAGGAAGTGGGAGACAAGACAAAAAATGATTAAACTAAAACATGAAACTTGACTGAACTCAACACTTTTGATGGGACACAAGTCACACAACAGTAGATGTATATTAGATGGATGGATGGATGGATGAATGGTTCATGGATCAATTGATGGAAGAAATATAATAGATAAATGCAAAGCTATCATCGATCAAAGCAAATCCATCAAAAATCTTAACCAAATTAAATATGACAGAAATGTCCTCATTCACATAAAGGTTTGATTTGCCTTTCTTAAATGTAATACCTTTAAGCACATGGCTGAGTGGCACTGACTGACAGCTGACAGCTTGCATTATTAATATTCTGCCGCCCCATTCACTTTTAATTAAATCTGCCATGTTTCAGTCTCCTGGTTTTATTGAAAAAGATGCAAAACAAAGAAGTGTGATGAAAAAAAGCTGGCTTTCAAAAAATCTTTAAAAAAAAACAAACAATGTTTATTTGCTTTGAGATTCAGGGTTACTATGGGAGGTTTTTTGGAGGAACAACAAAATGGAAGTCTGACATTAAATTACATCAAAACATTTTAGGGAAGATGGGAGAATCAAGGTATGCACGGTCTCTTACTGTATATGTGTTTTCTTTACTTCTGTATACCACAGCCAGCCATGATGATGGGTTCTGATTGCCTAAGCATGTCCATCTTAATTGGATAAGAGTAGATGAAGTATGAGGAAATATTACAGCATATGTTAATGTTTGTTTTTTATTTAAAATAATGCATACATATAATTAACTTGGGTTAGGGTTAGGATAAAAGAGCATGCCAACAGCTCCATATTTATCAGACATTTGCTAGCATGTGAGCATGATAATAAAGAGCACATCTACACATGATGGGATGTCATTCTGTTCTCTTGCATAACTTTGAATATGTCAACCAGTTCATTAGTTCCTATCAATTTATTTGAAATCTCGACAGTACACATAGTAGTTTTGGCTTTCTGGAAACATCTGGGTATTTTTCATCACAGTCAGAGTTTGGCATTCTACGTGTATCATGGTCAACAGATCACGTCAGCAACCACACAAAAGGTACCATATGTGAGCCTTTCATTAGACATGGACCTCAGGTGTTAGCTCTCTGCTCATCTTGACATACAAAAGACTCAAGATTGTTATTTCCCTCCTTAAACATCTTCCTTTTTTCTGAATGTTGTGATCATTTGTGCTCTGTGACAAAGCCTCGGCCACCTCTTTTCATAGATATTTGGGAAAATATCTCAGAAATGAATTCAACAGGAGAAGTACTACATATCTTTTCATGTTTTTGATCAGGTAGCAGCTCTTGGGTGTTTCTATGAATACCTGAGCCATTTATAGCTCCTTAGATCTTTCTTTGTTATTGCATGAATTTCATTGAGTATGCAACCAATTGACATTCGTTTTCAGTTTTATAAAATAAACATTATAATAATGCTTTACAAACATTAACAAAATCAGAAGGAGCTTTTCTGTATCCAGGCAATGTTTTTTAAAATAAAGCAAATATGATATTTTTTTCACCTAAAGAAGGTTTATTTCTCCGCTCTTACTCCGTTTCATGTTCAGATCCTAAGGGTATACATGTTGAGTTGTGGTAATTCTAAGGAAAGGCGTTAAGTCTAAGCAGTCAGGGAATGAAAAAGTCAAAGAGCATTTATGTGACTACATTGCATTTCGAGAGTTCTGCCTAAGGATGAAAAAGGAGGAAATTAAACCTTTGCCTTATCGTTTTTACTAAAGCTAGTGGTTTGACTCTGGGGATGGAAAATCTGGTCTCTGGTTGGTCAACCACTTTTGTGTAAAATTAACAATTAAATTAGAAGATGATAGCACAATGATTTGGTGATGCTCTCTTGTCCTATGAGGTTCCCATGTGGTTTCAAGTCAAATGGTCACAACTATTGATATGACATCTGTTATAGACATTCACCTTCCTTTTAGACAACCATATTCATTTCAGAAATAATCTGGATTTTCATTCAGTGCCATTTTTAGATTCAATTTGTCCTAATCCTTGCTATCAAATACCTTCACAACTAATACAAAATGGTTGCAGACCGTGTGGTTTCCTCCACAGAGGGAAGGACGGATTGATTGTATCCTAAATCAATTTCCTAACATTTTTTCCATTCACACAGTCAGTGCTGAACCTTTAAGAGGATCGGCAAAAAAAAAAGGATTTCAGTTTCGCAATAAAGATAAAGATCTTGAATGTACCTGCTGTCTCCTGGGCATAATTCATGGCGTGGAAATGATCACAAATTATCTGTTATAGATTTTCAACTGTACCTTTGAAATAAGTATTTTGCGATCTAGTACTATTGGATAAAGACCAAAGACCTCTGAGAATCATATTTCATGAAGACATATGATTCTGAGTGCTTGTTCAACAATGATACTTTTAACCTTTTCTGCATAGTGGAGAAATGTATAGGATTCATTTTTGCCATTCTTAAGAAGTGCATGAAAAAAATATTTTTGCCAAAACTTTCCCGCCTTAACACGGAGAGATGGGATTCGAGACAAAGAGACTGAATTATAGCCTATTTTGAGTCTTATCAGAACCATTTGCAATATACTGTAAGAGAAGGTTTGCTTTTGGTATAACTTACAGACAGTAAGGCAGACAATAGGAAGTAAAAATAGTCTCCATCTAGGCTATTAAAATCGTTCTTGGAATGCTCCACCTCGACATGCGGTTTGGAGCACCGAACCCATGCAGCTTTTTATTTGTCATTGTTCCACAGTCAAAGGGAGACATCAAGGATAGTTGCACTGTGCATTTGTTCCAATATTGCAGACGATCTGGCCCGTTTAGAGTGGTTTATGTGCTCTCAAACAGTCAGCAGATGTCTAATTGAGGTTCTCAAGGAATTATGGATGAATAAACTAAGCCTTTTTCTTTTTTTCGGAAGTTTTTCCTTGTACGATGTGAGGGTCTAAGGATAGAGGGTGTCGTTTTTCTCATACTGATATTCTGAACAATCTGTGCTGTTGTATTTGGTGTAAAGTGTCTCTACTGTAGGCTATTTTTATTATATGTACAGCACTTTGGCTCGACCAAAAATCGTTTATAAATGTGCTATATAAATAAAACTTGATTTGATTTGAAGCCTTGGGGGGAAAAAACACATATCTCTAGACTGGGATTTGTCTGCCAGGCATAGCCTGTTGGATCTCTGGAAGAGCTCACTGGTGTATGATTAATTCAAGAGTAATCACAGTGAAAGAAAAAGCTTCCTACTTTGTTCTGCCAGTTTATTCCACCGTGGAGGTCAAGTCAAGGATTCAAAGCTCCCAGTAGGCTGTGCAGGATTAGAGATGTGTTTGTTTTTCTAACAAAGGAATGAACTCGTAAGCTAACAGCGCTGCTGATTGTGTAACATTTGAGTCACACTTGTTGGAAAATTAAATATACCCAGTGACAGATCATTGTTTACATTTGGTGTCCCACTGTGCTACTGGAGTGTGTGTTCTCCCTGACATTCACGCTTCCACTGGGATACGGGAACATGTTTGGGCCACTGTCATGGCCTGGCTCTTAGCTATAACAAACGCGTGGAGAAGGACGAGTATATATAGGAAAAAGGTATTTCATATATATTATAAAGCTCAATGTGGCCGGAGCCAAACAAAAAAACAAAGAAAGAATAGGCAACATGGCTGCTCTCTCAGGTCTGGTCCTCTGCAGGGGAGCGAGATCAAGAATCTGGCTCCGGCCTCTTAAACCTCCGGTGCCATCCGTCAGGTGTCCTCAACCAGATGTAACCCACATTAAAACATAGTAAGCATAAAGTCGTTCAAAAGTGATTTCATTAAAGGATACACGTTTACAATTGGTCAATGATAACAATGACCAATCCCTTTAAAAATATAATAAATAAAAGTAGTATGACAAATTACAAGGTACTGTTCCTTTAAGGGATCTCTGCTCACCACCAGGCACACGCAGCGTAGCAGGAGAAAAGATCAAACGGAGCAAGATACAGATGAGAGGAGCGGAGTAAATTATATTAAAAGTGATTCAAAGTTGATTTAAAAAAGATAAAAATACCATCCACACGGTCGGGAAACCCAGTAGACGGTATAAAACATTAACCAACGGTGTTTTGGTGATTCAAACCTTTTCATAGAAAAGTTTTGTATGAGTGATTTAATGTTAGCTTCATTGTTAGCATTTCATGTTGTTGAACTGTAAGGGAAGCTATGAACATGTCTTGCAATGTCATGTATTTGTTATTTTGTTTGGCTGAAACTACGTGGCTTTAATGTGTATTTTACAAGGGGAAATATGTGTTATTTATTTGTGTGAACAGGATAAATGACACGTGTAGAGGAGAGTAAAGCTGCCATTTTGAGCCCCATTATAAGCTGTATTGAGAAAAGAGCTAAGTTTGCAATAGTTTTGAAAATGTAATTATATAATTTATATTGTTAGTCTATATTATATTTATATTCTTTCATGACCTGTGGTACAGGTCAAGAGATCAAGAGATAATAGCTGAACCTATATGGGATTAGTTTTGTATCATAAAGATAAAGCAACACTTTCTCAGAATAAAGCAAAACTATGAGTTTAAAAGAAAAAAAAACTGAGTCAAGCAAAATAAAATACATTTCTAAAATAAAACTATAAGTTGCAAACAAATCATTTGTGTAATCATGTAAACTATAAGTCTTTTTTCTTTGTTTTAACATAGGTTTTTGTTTGCAGTTCTTGTTTCTTCTTTCTCAATGATCAGACTTTTGCTCTCGCTGCAGCTTTCTCTTTTGCGCTCCCTCATTTTTTTTTGAGATTCTGACACAAACATCCCAGGTGGGCGGGACTTTCAGGGGCGCGTCCCCATTGGCTACTCAGTTGTTGAGTGACAGCCCAGTCCTCCAGCGATTGTACAGTGCAGGCAGCTGCGGTGCGGTAGCTAGCTGAGCGTGGACAGAAGACCCCCAGAAGAACCAGCATTTCAATTAATATAATACTACAAGTGAAAATATATGTAAGTATTGATCATTTGTGCTATACGGTCTGTTTCTTTATTGTGTTAAGTAGGAAGTAAAGCTGTGCTATGAAAGTTAGCTTGTGCTACCTTTAGATCCATAACAATGCAAGCTAAGTAGCCTAACAGTTAGCTACATAGCTAGCAGTGAGTGAGCGTTCAGACACCGGCGCACACACTCAAACGGACTCGTGTGCCTGACTCTACCTACAGGTTTTCATGATTCTGTTTAGATATGCAAGTATAAGCCATGATAGCTTATTTTATTGACACGCTAATTTGATATGAAAATCAATGGAGGCTGAGTTAACTTTGTAGGAAAACCTACCGTCTACGACTGCCCCTGAGCTGTGTTTTATTTGTTAACTTCATATTTTTCATTTCCTAAAACATTTATTTTCCTCTCATTAACAGTGTGGATCATTGAGACAGCGTGGCGTCCTGAGTCTAACCCCCTGATCCCACCGGAAGCGCCTGCGCTGCGCTGTGGCTGCGACGCACTGCGACCTCCTCCTGCGTCATAACCCACCAGGCGCGTTTCAAAACGTTGCGGAAGCGGAGCGTCGTGTGTGCAGCCCCGCAGTTATTAGATGAACGTTCCACTTCCTGCCTGCGCTGCGCCACGTCAAAAATAGGATTCATCCTATATTTTAGAAATTCCTTGCGGCGAGGAGCTTCTGGGACGCTTCTGGGATGCTTCTGGGACGCTTCGAGCCGCGGCGCAGCGGGTCTGGTGGAATAGCACCCATTGACTAGAGTGGCCGCGATCGCTAAAACCGCCGCAGACGCTCCTGGTGGGATTAGGGGGTCTGCGCTGCGGCGTTTTTAGCGATCGCGGCCACTCTAGTCAATGGGTGCTATTCCACCAGACCCGCTGCGCCGCGGCTCGAAGCGTCCCAGAAGCTCCTTGCCGCAAGGAATTTCTAAAATATAGGATGAATCCTATTTTTTACGCGGGCAGGAAGTGGAACGTTCATCCAACAACTGCGAGGCTGCACACACGACGCTCCGCTCCGTTTTGAAACGCGCCTGGTGGGTTATGACGCAGGAGGAGGTCACAGCGCGGCGCAGCGCAGACGTTTCCGGTGGGATCAGGGGGTTATCCCGTATCCCCACTTCCTCTGAGGGGACAGCACGGAGGGGGGGCATGAAGAAAGAACTGCACTAGCTTCATCCACGCTGGCGTTACTGTTATCACTGGCTCAGTGTCATTTCATTTGACCAAATGTCTTTACATATACATGTAATAGATTTTATTATTATCCACCTTTTTGTTTTATGTCCTTTTATTTAAAACATTCTTTGAGACTTCATATTCTGGTTCAAATTTCAATAAATGTAATTTGTATAATCACTCTTGTCTTTATTCTACATGAAAATGTTAGAGATTCCATTCAAATCTGTTGATTATTCATATCGAATAGTATGTCAAATTTGTAATGCTAAATGTATATCATTTTCTCACAGGATATAGAATGAGATAACACCGGTTTTATCCATTGTGTATGAATGCTTCAGCTCTTCAGACCAACATAGTAAGATGTGAGCATGTTCCTAATTGTGTTGACATGCAGCCTAGGTCTGGTCTGTTTAATAAAGCAAATCTGCCACTTTTATATTGCAGAATTTGTTCAATTAAAGCAGTCTTTAATTGTTTGTCCTAAACATAGCAATATATGCTTTTGAAATGTAACATGTCTTTGAAAAATAATAGTATACACAGTTTATATTGTGTATCACCTTTAGCTTAAAAATATGTGATTTTTTAATCTATAAAATAAATAGACACACTTTATCAATCCCAAATTGGGAAATTATTTAACAGCAGCAGTGTGTTCAGGACAGGTATTAAAATATATAAAGTTGGAATAAAGTATGAACTACACATCACAAGTATAATGCATTGCAATCCATAAAATAAGTCCGATATGTTCATGAAAACCCCCCAGGAGACACCAACACTAATGTGGCCGAGTGGACTCCGGAGTTTGCTGCATGAGTTGCACTGTATGATCTGTGGTGTAGTGGGCTGTCACTCAAAAGCTGAGTAGCCAATGGGGACACACCCCTGAAAGTCCCGCCCACCTGGGATGTTTGTGTCAAAATCTCAAACAAAAAATGAGGGAGCGCAAACGAGAAAACTGCAGCGAGAGCAAAAGTCTGATCATTGAGAAAGAAGAAACAAGAACTGCAAACAAAAACCTATGTTAAAACAAAGAAAAAATACTTATAGTTTACATGATTACACAAATGATTTGTTTGCAACTTATAGTTTTATTTTTGAAATTAATTTTAATTTGCTTGACTTAGTTTTTTTTTCTTTTAAACTCATAGTTTTGCTTTATTCTGAGAAAGGGTTGCTTTATCTTTTTGATACAAAACTAATCCCATAAACTCACTGCCAGAGTGGTAGGAGTATTGAAGAAATGATAAGGTTGGAACTGGATTTAAGTTGTACCTGGATTTAAAAGAGACACTATATATTGTACTCTAGGTTTTCATTTGTCATTTGATTTCATTGATGGTACAATTGTGTTTTTTTTCATTGAATTAGATATATTTTACCTGTGAAAAGGGAAAAGAAAAAGAGTTAACTCAGGATATTGAAGAGATTAAAATAGGAAAAATCTATAAATAATACTTAGTAGACCGGTATAAAATAGGCTATTTTATTTTGTTCATCCTATATGGATACCATTTACTAAGTCACAAAAATCAGAAAACAAGGGAAAGGTGAAATACTTACCTCTGATTATACTGCAGAAAATATTCATTGTCTATGTTTAATGTTTTGTCTATTTGTCTATTTCGTCAGTAAATTGCCGGCTGTTCTATTCAAACCACCTGGTCTCTGGTCTAATTACTTACCTGTCTATCCACTCTAGTAGAATCCAGAATCCTTCTAGTCAGATAGCATAGACCAAGATAAGAAGTGTTACACAGAGGAAGAACGTTAAAGGGTCATACACACCACAGGACCTTAAAGCAGGGGTTGGCTACCTGCGAAACCATTGCCCAGAATGAAATGTATCCCCTCGATTAGCAAAGCTGGACATACACCAACAGCTATTTCACCTTTAACAAGGTCACAGTCAATATACACCTTATGAACATGAATAGGAAGAATTTTTAATCCCATCCCCCAACTCAGAGCTGTGTCACTTTCATCAGACAACGGCAAAACAGAGTCAACAATATAGGAGTCAAAAGCCCCTGTGTCCCGCAAGATTTTGATTGGAATTCTGACATTACTACCTACCAATGACACCAAGCCGTCTCGTATAAATGGAGTATAAGATGCCAAAACCTCAGATCCACATAAGTGGGATTTAAGCACATCGGCAACACAGCAGATTTTCACAGGAGCAGCCAACGCAACAGGCCCAACAAAACATCTTCCTCCCTCAGATTATGCTCCAAGCGCAGGACATTCTGCTTTCCAATGGCCTTTCTCACGACAGTAGTGGCAATTATCAATGTTAACCATGTTG
Source organism: Pseudochaenichthys georgianus (assembly GCF_902827115.2). Taxonomy (NCBI): domain Eukaryota; kingdom Metazoa; phylum Chordata; class Actinopteri; order Perciformes; family Channichthyidae; genus Pseudochaenichthys; species Pseudochaenichthys georgianus. Next base: position 23,915,121 of record NC_047524.1, read on the forward strand.
TCCACATCAGCTTTTACCAAACCCAATTTCCTTGGATCCATCCCAAATGAATCATCAACAGCCCTTCTACTTCCTTCAAAAACAGTTAGGGCCCCCCCAGAGCGCCCTCCGAACCTGCTCTTATGAAGTAACACAAACTCATCACCTGCCACAGCAGCTTCAGCCGCAGAAGTGACCTTTCGTTCAGTGACATATGTTGCAATACGATCAGGAAGAATATTTTTGAACTGTTCCAAAATCATGAGTTCACACAAATCGTCAAAAGAAGCGATTTCAAGAGCAGTTAACCAACGCTTAAAATGAACAGACAAATCCCTCGCCATCTCCACATATGTTTGACCTTGTTTCTGCTCAAAGGACCTAAAATGCTGTCGATAGGCCTCTGGCACCAGTTCATATGCTCTAAGCACCGCCGATTTTATTTTGCTAGAGCTATCTTCCAGACACAAGTAGGAATATGCAGACAGTGCTCTTCCTGTGAGAACACACTGAAGCATCAGAGCGCAGTCTGAATCAGGCCAATCTCTAACCCTAGCTACACGTTCAAATAATAAAAAAAAACGTGTCAGGATCACTTTCATTAAAGTGAGGTAACAAACGCAGGTTATTAACATCAAAGCGATGAGGAGACCTGGGCACCTGTTCACCCTGCCCCTCACCAGACAACGCGCCATCTCTGATAATAGACAGACGATGTCCCTCCAACTAGGGGTGGGCGATATGACGATATATATCGTCGTGACGATATTAGGTCTCCACGATATGCTTTTTCAGAGATATCGTATCTATCGTGCATATGAAACGCTAACCATTCCCATTGAGATCATTAAAACTGTTATTTGAACGGCGATCAAGCCTGAAGCCACAGAGACGGACACGATCCCCTGTTCGGCTAGGGTTAGGGTTAGCCAACACACTCACTCCATAATCGTCCAGGAGCGATGTTTGGTCAGTGTCCGTGGCGTGCAGTTGTGACGCTGCTAAGCTGCATAAAGGGACGCAAATAGCTTTCAACTGATTGCAATGTATTCCCATCTGCGGCGGGATTTGACGCTCATGGAAGCACTGCATTCGTTTGTGTCGGCTGCCCTTAAAGGCAATGTAAGCGTCCATTCTCATTGGATAACGGAGAATTGTACACCCGGAAGTAAGTATTCCTCTTACTGTCGATTGATTTTACAGTGATATCTGCACTACTCATCGACTAAAAAACACCAGATTATCCTTGTTAATTACACAACATTGATTGGTTTAAATTGTGTGCAATGCTTTTGTATTTTTCCCCTTCGATTCGGAGTAAAGGATGGCAGAAGACACTACACTACCCAGAATCCCCAGCTATCGTTTGGACTACACCATGTGCTCTGTTTGACAAACCCCGTTTTTGTTTCACCATTCATTCCAATGGCTGGCGTCTATGTCACGTGATCTTCAAATTTCTCCCTGCAGAAAAAAAAAACATGGCCGAACTTCGTTTTATTCTCAGTGGAAAATGCCTATTTTAAAGTTAGTTTGGCCATTAAAATGCGTTTTGATGTCATTTGATGCAAGAAATATGAGTTTTTATTTCAGATTATGTGTGCAGTGGATGTACATGATCTTTAGTTTGCTAGTTATTCATTTCAGAAATAAAACCAGCTTGAAATGCTATTTTGGTCTGTTACTCCTTTTTGTTTTAGTTTCTGTTACCTTGTAGGTGCGTGTACTGTTAAGTAACTTGAAAAATAACCAACATGAAAAAATATCGTGATACTGCTTGAAAAATATCGTGATAATATATTTTTCAATATCGCCCACCCCTACCTCCAACTCTATCTTGGCTTTCTCAGATTCTTGTCGTATCCGCTCCACTGTGATTTCCTTCTCAATTCCCATCTTATACTTTACTCTGTCATGTTCATACTTTACTCTGTCATGTTCCCACTTTATTTTTTCATGTTCCAGCTGCAACAACATTTCCTTCTGCTGCTCAAAAGAAAGTGCACTAGCCTGAGAAAGAGGTTTTAACAAAACCCCCTCTTCCTTTGTAGTAAAAACTCCTGTCTCCCTTAATGTCAACACTATAGTCTTTTATGTTCTCTTTCACCGACAATAGGCACAGAGAAATGCTCAGCAATCAAGAGCAGCTGCTCTCTTGAAAAAGTGCCAAGAGACTCCTGAGACGGAGCTTCAATAAATGCCTCTATGTCAGCCATATTAAATTATAACGACCCCTCACCGGAACACAACACCGGACCTTTAAAGAGCCTGTGACACGAGTTTCCCCCATCATCCAAACCCATCAATTTGAGTAAATATTGTCCCCTTGAAAACCGTTACTGAACTGATTTTGGATATTTGTACTTTGATAACCATTAATCTGCCCTTCAATGTTGACCATATTCTGGATCTTCTCGGGGATTCTTCAAATCCCGCCAAATTATGTGTGACGTCATTGCGGGTCAAGTGCTCCAGCTGCACCGTTCAGGATCCCAGCATCTGCATGTAAACGCACGATGGCGCACACAGCAGCAAGTGATGACAGTTTAATTTAGAAATTTAGAGCTCATATGAGGCTGAAGGATCGGTTTATGTTTTATCTGTTAGAAGTTTAGGAATTAGGTGCGTCAATATGGGCGATAATACGGTCATGTAGCCAGTGGTGGACTGGGACTAAAAATCAGCCCGGGACTCTCGACCGGCCCACTTCGGTACCGCTCGTAAATTGTCAACGGGGGGAGTGGGGGATGTGCTAGTGACTTATCCGTCCGGCCCATCGGGATTCGTCCCGATGGCCAGTCCGCCACTGCACCCAGCGTAAACTGTCAACGGGGGGAGCCTCGCTGTGGGGAAACGGTGGACCTAGTGTCCCGATCGGAGTGGGAATAATAATAATAATCATAATCCGTGCATTTTATCCATTAATTTCCCCAACATTGTGGTAAAAAAACCACGTTTAATCCATGTTGGTGTACTACAACTACAAAAAGCATCGGTTTGTTTTTTCATCAGGAAATGCAGACCGGATCAAACAAATGATTTTTAATCATCATCCTCACGATCATTTAATGTATCATATGTTCGCCGAATTAACATGAAAGCACTAATAAATGTAGTTTAATCCACTTGAGTTTACAACTACAAAAATAATCGATGTGTTTTTATTAGGGCTGTCAAGTTAACGCGTTAATAACGCGTTAACGCATGTGTATTTTTTTTCCTCGGCCGCCCCGTAGTTTCAGAGCGCATCAAGTTTAAAATACCATCTGCTGACAGCCCCGCTCCTGCCGCCCGCTTGCAGCAGACCACACTTCCACGCTTACCGGCAGGCACCGACTGGCCATCGGGAGGACCGGGAGGGTGTGTGTAATGTGGCCCGAGCAAGCAAGAGAGAGATCTTACGTGCATTGTTGCTGTTGTTAGCATCTGGTGCTAGCTAGCTGCGCTAACGGATATAAGGAGCTGTTTAAATGAAAACGGGAGCGACATTTCCCAACAACTGCGCCGAGCACTTGACTTTATGCAGGCAGCCAGACAGCGGGACATTGGAGGAGAAGTCAGCCCACTCATGATTGCAGCAACATGATTGCAGCGTCCAGGCAGCTCCCGTTCGAGCATATGCCTTGAGTTGCACAAAGCTCCAACGATCCAACACACACACACACACATATATATACACACACACACACACACACACCCCATTTGTAGAGAGGTTCCAGGTTGAATTGAGGCGAATATTTGTAATGTTCAGAGGTTGTTGTTTAATATTCATGAGAATATTTGTCATTGTTCAAATGATAATGAACATTAGCATAAAGCATATTTGTCCACTCATATGTTGATAAGAGTATTAAAAACTTGAAAAATATTCCTCTAAGGTACATTTAGAACAGATAAAAAATGTGCGATTAACTATGGACAATCATGCGATTAATCGCAATTAAATATTTTAATCGACTGACAGCCCTAGTTTTTATATCACATCCGTCGGGAGGAAATTTAGCAGCTCTCACTACCGATTTTTAATCATCATCTTCACCACGATCATTTATGTTTATGTTCACCGAATTGACATGAAAGCACTGATAAATATGAAAATACTGTAGTCAACTTCATTAAAACATTATTAACGTGCCTAAACTCAGTAATTCACCATTTCTACGCATGACAACACACTTTGTCCGTGTTTGGCTCTCTCACCGCACAGTGGAGCATTCCCGCATTGACGTCACTTCCGGCTTCCCCCAAAACGTCAAAATGAGTCGAAGGAATTTCCCCGCGATGTTCGAAATTGATATTTATCGGAACGGTATCGCACATTATTTTTTAAACTGACGGTTCGAGATTACTAGTAGCCCAATATTTCATTGCACAACAGTTGTTGGGAGGCTGTCACAGGCTCTTTAAACTGAGAGAAGAGCAAAAACCAAACAGAGACCACAGCGTTTATTATACGTACCAAGTGGAACAATACTAACTTTTTGATTGGAGTTTCCCCACTAACTGTTACCATCCCACTGACTAATCTCCTCCCTAGTCTTCATGCAGTTACTTGTGGTGGGTATGTATGCACTGGAGACCGCTGGCCCAGCAAAGCGACTAGCAAGCTAGCAACACTACTGAAACCACGGCTATGCTCCCAAGCCGAAGCTTCAACCACTTTCTCCGCCACACTACACACCCAGCTCAACAATCCCAAGGGAACCACCGTTAAAACCCAAAAGGGAAAACTCCGCACTGCTCCAAATACAACGCACCAAAAACCCACACGTGTCAACGAGAGAGAAAAAAAAAAAAAAAAAAAAACAGCTGACCACGGCTAAGAACAACTAGCAACCACTCTGCCGAAATATAGTACAAAACAAATCAAAGCCTCACAAAGTAACCCAATCAGTCCTTAAACAACGATCACAAATATAAATGTCCTTCCCACATGCAGTCCAATGAGCCGAAACAAAGAAACCGACCGCACTGCATGCGCAAACAAACTTTACACACCCCACCAACTCCTAACACAATACTCACCTATCCGTTGCTGTAGTATAGATAGAAGAAGTGGACGAGCCCCCAGCTGTCATGGCCTGGCTCTTAGCCATAACAAACGCGTGGAGAAGGACGAGTATATATAGGAAAAAGGTATTTCATATATATTATGAAGCTCAATGTGGCCGAAGCCAAACAAAAAGACAAAGCAAAGAAAGAATAGGCAACGTGGCTGCTCTCTCAGGTCCGGTCCTCTGCAGGGGAGAGAGATCAAGAATCTGGCTCCGGCCTCGTAAACCTCCGGTGCCATCCGTCAGGTGTCTTCAATCAGTGCAAGCAGAGGTGATCCTCCGGTGCCATCCAGCGCTTTACTTTACCACGTGTAGTCCAAGTGAGATTTTAATTCATACACTTTTTGTGTGTCAAAATATCAAGGTGACTGTTGATTGTGAATACTTTTAAAGGCATTTTGGGACATATTTCCTGAAATTTAGTCTAAGCTTCAAGCCTCTTGGCATATTTGAGAGCCGCTTTTGCTAGGATTTAGACTATTCACTGAGGAATTGTATACTGTTTTCTACAACAAAACTCATTAGGGATATGAGAAGCAACATTCAACAAACATATTTTGAAAACATTTCACCAAGGAGTAGAACTAAAAGAAGAAATAAGAAGAGATACAACAAACTTAAATGAAAAGAAACAAAACATTTAAAAAAGTCAGAAGCTTGCTTGTTAAAAAACATAACGGTGAAAAGCTATGCCTAATCCAGTCCCAAAATGGAGAGGTGTCAGCTGTGGCAGAAATACTGTTATACCAGTGGCGAACCGTCAGGGCCTTCAAGGTATTCAGAGAATACTCTGGAACACTCAGATAAAACAAACAAAAAATCGATTTAATTATATAAATAAAATGTATATAAAATGAATAAATGAGAATCGTATCTTGTTGATCTGTAATATGACAGTGTTACGTTGATTTGTTTGTCCTTCTCGGACCATGCACTACGCATTTCAGTGGTTTTGTGTTAGAAAAGAAAGAAACCAATCAGATCTTGTTCTGGGTCTCTGGGTAGAATATCCTTCAACCGTGTGTGTCTACAGAAGGTCCAGTTGTGATAGACACGGTTCGCCACTGTGTTATACACATTAAGTGTTAACAACTTTTGGCAACAAAATCCATCTGTTCCTTTACAACATTACATTTTTGGTGAGAAGGCTTTCTAGCTTCCTGTTAGCATACAATCCAAACACTACCATGAGGGTTAGATACATGGACAGGCGTCAGCTATGGTCGAATCACCGTCATTCCCAGTGTTAGCAACTTAAAGGTCCCATGTCATGCTTTTCCGGTTATTACCAGTCACCTTGTGTGTTATGAAGGTTTTTATGCATGTAAACGGTCTGCAAAGTCACAAACCCTCAAAGTACACCCTGTAGCGAGTACAACTCTAACACAGAAGGAGCTCCAACAAGCCGTGTAGGACAGAGACTGAATACACATACTATACAGAGATGCTGTATGAGAAACCATGTGATTTTGGAACATTGAACAATATAAATCTATTTTAGTAGACCTCAACAATGGAATTATGATCAGTAGAAATGGCCATGACATGGGACCTTTTTAAAGCAACATAAACAACCTGTTTTTTGCATCATAACTTGTTGGCAATACTCATATTCCATTCAGAAAGTGGAAGCTTAGCACGTTTGGCTAACTAGCTTTGTCTCTCTAGCATTATTTCCTAGCACTGATTCACGCTTCATGTCCTTCTTGTTGGTGTTATTTCCAAACCCCCTCTGTCATTGGCAGCTTCTGCATCCTCAGTGATGTGTTGGTTCTATTTTTTTTGTTTCCAAAAATAGGATCTAGTTAGCATTAGATGTGAAAGCACAATACCAGATTGTCACAGCAAGAAGCTCACTAGAGGACTGCAACATATGGTTTGCTATCATAAAAAAAAAAATCAAATGTCTTGGAACTTATTTTTTCGATAAATTCAGTACAGCTTTTTACCAATCATTTACACATAGCCTATGCTGATTTATTTCGGAGATTGCAAAAGAGTTGCATGCACAGTTTACATTTTTCTTTTACACAAGCAACAGAGACACCCAAAACAGAAGCTGAGAGTCTGATGTTTTAATGGGCACGTTGTGACAGTAAGCTGTCTGCCCTTTACACACCCTCTGTGTCAGACAGCTAACACAGAGCCACTGTGTGGCGTGGAACCTCAGCTAATGAGCCACAATCTGACATTAAATAATGGATGAATTAAGAACAGAGACCGAGAGAGAGGAGTTTGTTAGAGTTCTCACAAATAGTTAGTGTGAATAAAGTAGAAGTGTGTGTGAACTATGATTCTTCCACACCATAGGCTCCAAAGTACATTTTGGAACCTTTTGTACAAGCCACACCATTTAAAAAAAACATTATTCTTACACCAAAACATTATTTTTTAAACGGACATATTAGAAGTAAATTCAGTTTGTCGAAGGCAACTTTATCACATTCAGTCTGCAAACATTTTCTAAAACAAAGCTTTAACTTTAGCTAAATGGATGCAAAATATCAAGCAATTGTCAACTAACGTTCATAAACTCTAAAAAAAAAGTCTGTTAGCAGTGGTAGCAGCAACATATACTTACACTTGATTTTGTAAGAGACTGGGAGTGTATACCATATTATACCATTGGTGCAACTTATAAGGCATGATCTTTTTTCATAGAGCATCTTTGGTCTAGTTTTAAAATGCCAGTGATGGCATTAAGGTTCACTTGATTTGGGCATGGACACATAAGACTTAGTTATAAAAGAGAAAATGCATTATGTTAAGTGTTTAAGCAAAATTGAAGTCCAAGGGTCAGGATATCTCTGTCAGTCCTGTTTAAATTATGTTTCCAAATTCATGGACTTTGGGATTTAAAATTAATAGAAGTCCCCTTTGAGACACATAGGTAGAATTAGTTCTTTACTTTTCTAGTAATTGTGAGAAATTCCGCTAAGAACGTAGTCCTTATATGTAGCTTCACAAGAAAGGAGAAGTTCACATCCAAGGCAGCTGACAGATGATGTAGCTGGACTCTAATGACCTCTCATAGAAGTTCCACTCTCACTGTAAAGGTCGCTGTCCAAGGCCCTGAAACCTCTCTCTACACAGCGGACACTTCAAGACATTTCCTTTTCCTTCATGTTTAAAATCCTGACACAATCTCATGATATTGACATTTCATTATGGGGTGTCTGCTCTCTAAGTGCCTTCTAACCTCCTTTATGGTTCATATCCACCATACGAAATGGAAAAACTAAGTAAAAAATTGGCCACAAAAAAACAAACGTGTTAGTGTTACTGACTCTACATGTTGCTACAGTGCAGAAAAGGCTAATTTGATTGTATTGCCTGAATTTGAGTATGAATGCATGTCTGTGCATGTGTTAGCTCTGTGGTAGTATGTTCAATCATCTATGGTATACTTCCCCTCTCGCCCAATGTGAACAATGGCTCCCTCCACCTGCGATAATGCACATCAATGACTGTTTTCGGGTGTCATTTAAAAGAAGTGAGTGTGGAAGCAGGCTCGATATCCTTGGGCATTGTTCTCCACTGATACATTGAAGCCTAATTAATCGTCATTGTCAGGCTGCATTTACAAACTGCGCCCTGTCTGAGGATCTGATGCCGTAATTAGGCTCATAAAGGATTGAAAGGTCAGAGATGTTCCTCGATGATAGTCCGGAACAAACCGTTCAGTTGACCAATTACATCAATATATCAATAATTCAGCCATATAAAAGCTTTAAATGGCCAAATAGAACATATATTTCCTCTAAGTTGGGGAAATAATGGCACATGACACTTGATGTCTGTAAGGCAGTGTTTTTTTAGTTGTTTGCTGGCTTTTATGTGGGCATACTCGCCCATAATGCATGAAACAAAAGCCTCAGCTCGCTGTGACTGCAGTTCCATTTGCCAAGTCGATCGAGTAAAATGTACAAAAGTCCATAATGACTCCGAGGGGTGCTACAGTAGATCATTAACCCTCTGAACCTCAAGTGGTTACAGGCTGCTTCTTTCTCCTGTCACATTTGATTCACTGTGGCCTTGTTTCTCACCGCAATATATAAGTCCTGCACTTCTATGGAAACAGCACATCCAGGACTAGGAGTAGGGAGGACTCAGGAATGTATTTGCTGCAGCATATTGCAGTTATACTGACAAAAACAAGTTGAATTTCTAAAATAGGGGCAAACATGGGAGCTGCATTCACAACATGTTCAAAGAGCCCATAATTGAGACGAATAATACAAGCAATCTGATAAACATGTCAAACTATTTTACATTTTAAAGCCTATTCCAACAACCTCTGTTGCCCTCTGTTCTCGACTCTGTGTAAAAAGTCACCAGTTTAGTCAAAGTCTTGCTAAGTTTTTGTCATGTGATTGTTAGGGTTCAGACAACTCACTGCTGTCTAAATGTATTCTTATATAAGATCCTATTACTATAAACTCTTTATTATGGTGTGAATATAAAGTGTATAATGAACTCATTTCGATTAAATATGACTTATGAGCTTTGTTCTGATTATTTTGACTGATTGACCTATTTGTCTCCAATAATCTGTTCAAGTACCGTTGGAAAGTTAAACGTGTGATTGTGATGTTTGTTTTTACAGTTTCTGGCTTTGACAAAGCCTGCCATTTTGGCATTTTTTGGAACAAAACAGCGTGCTTTGGGGTTCAGGAAAAGGCTGATATAGTGTTCTGTGGACCAATATATCCATATATTATTTATGTATTTTATATTATTCTTTTCACTCATGACAATGAATATACTGTGACGACCCCTCCCCCCTTCTGCCTGGTTGTGCTCCCTGCCTTGCTGTCCTCTGGCAGGTACTGGGAGGGTTGTCCTGTTTGTGCCCGCCCATCTAGAGGCGGAGCCACAAGAAGTGTTGATACAAAATACAATGTTTCAAAATTGCTTTAAATACAAAGTCCACAATCCAGTTTTTAGAACATTTTTGATACTTCTTAAAATAAGTACTTCCATGGAGCACATTAAGTCAGAATTGTATGCATCAAAATAAACCTTTATAAGACTGTATCATATAGTGCCATTCTACACCTCAGACCACATGGGTAATTATTCTCTAAAGCCACATACTGTAGGTGTCAGCTCAGGCTGTTGCCATAGGTTGCATGCCATAGCCATTATACACCATGACTTCTTATAATGCATTTGAAATTTAAACCCATTAGATTGAATACACTTTAGAATTCATAAGGGCACATACATAAGAGTAAAGGCCAACTTTCTTCAAATGTAATCCCAGAACCACACAAATGTCAAGGCTACAGCTACGAGCTGGCAGGACCGGAAAATATACAGACACAGAAAGAAAAAAATCTCTAAAAATGCAATGCATCACATTGTGGATGAAAAATGGTAAATAACGCCCCTAGTGGCCCTACCTTAATATAATTTTAGCACAATTCTTCCATTTATTTGATATTTATTTTATTAAAAGGGACAGGTATGGTTTCCTTATTGACATTTTGCATTCTATTGAAGTTGTTATTTCTGATATTTATATGTATTTTATTTACTATATGAATATAGAAGCAACACGTCTGATCATGTTACAATCAAATGTATGTTATTGTGATATATGTAAATATACTGTATATGACTTTTGTGGTGGGTAAGGATTGGGTCTATAGTAATGTCGAGGCGTTCCGTGCTATTCTATACGGTGGCCCTGAAGTGCAAGTCCAAACAACATTTCAGGAAACACCAGAGAATTTCAGAAAACGAGACAGCATTTCAGAAAACACCACAGCATTTCAGATAATGCTACAGCATTTCCGAAAACACTACAGCATTTGAGAAACGCCACAGCATTTCACAAAACACTACAGCATTTCAACTTATACGGAAAGGGTATTCCTTTAGGGCAATGTTTCTCAAACTTTTTCATACCAAGGACCACTTAACCAATAAAAAAACACTCGTTGACCACCTAACTCAGGGGTCTGCAACCTTTTTGACCAAAAGAGCCATTTTGCTCCTTTTTCCAAAACATTTTTTTGTCTGGAACCGCAAAACATATTTCATAGTTTTTTATTGTTGTATCAGACAAAAACTACAGTTTTTTTGCATTTATTAGGTTATTTATTACATGATATAAAACTGTTAACCTCTAATAAGAAACAAAGAACTCTTATAAGGAGAATTAAAAATAATACACAGGCCTACTTTAAAATAAATTAAACACAGCACTTGGGGAGTCCTCTGCACATTTGAAGGGAAACAAAATATTATTAAAATGGGCCCAGTTTGAAATAAATAAAACATATAGCTGCACCCTAAAAAGAGTTAAAGGTAGGGTAGGTAAGAATGGAGAAACCAGCTTGAGTGCGCTAGAATTTGAAAGTACACAACCGGAAAAAATATACCTCTTCCTCATGCTCTTCCTTTAGACTTTCTTACAGAGTCCCTCCTCCAACACACACGAACGCGCACATGACCAATGAGGGCACGAGATAAGTTTGTGCACAGATGGAAGGCTGACAGGCAGTTAGGCCATCCAGTTACTTTAGCCGGGCCGGCTCAGATGATTGGTCGTGCTTTTTACAGTACTACGGCTTCCAGAGATTAATTTTTGTATGTATTTATTGTCAAAGCATTTAATATATTCATTGCTATCGGGACGTTAAGAGCATTCCATGGAATATAACAAAACGTGTTTTCTGAAATAAATTACATACCCCATTGAATTATGACTGAAGATCGTCAGCTGTCTTCCTCTCCCTTGTTGTTCCTCGATACGTAAAGGCTGCACCACCGTTGACAACTTCTCTCTACATATCAAACATACCGGTAAACCAGCATCGTTTGCTGTGAAAGCATATAACTCTGTCCACACAGAATTAAATCCTGTGTTCCTCCGGTACTTTTCTTTGATTTATCCATAGTTCGCTCATCGAGCCGGAGGTCAGGTTATTCGCCTCCAAGAAAAGGCGCTCGCGCGGGACCGTAGCAGGATGTGACGCATATTTTAGTTAACCTAATTAAAACCGTTGTTTTTTATTTATGTGTCACAGTATCACCTCAAAATACAAGATACGAAACATTTTCAACCATGCAACACAATATAAATAGTCCTACAAATACTTTTATTTTATTTCCTTCTTATTTTTGTCTAAACTCAAGGGAGCCAGAGCAGAGGGCTTAAAGGGCCGCTTTAGGGAGAACACTTCTTGTTTGTGATTGGACAGAGCCAGCCAGAGAAGTACGGCTGTGATTGGTTGTTTTTGCTGCCAGTCAAGAAATGACGCTTCGTTATTGGTCAGCACCCGACAGCGCAACATGTCACAACACATCAGCCATTAGCTGTTAGCACACAGAGCTCACAGCTCCTCATATCTGTTCAGAAACTGGACAAAAGTTAAACATGAACAAACGACAGACCGTCTATGTTATGGTGAATACAGTCGCTGCTTTATTTATGTCTGTATGCCGTTGTTGTGAGTTTGGACGGAGCAGCTACAGGTTGGTTTATCCTGATCGATCCGATCTCCATTCAGAAAACAAGCATTTTAAAAGGTTTTTCGCCTGCCGTTTTGTCTGCAGACTTGTCACAGCATTAATTCATGGTTTTTACTAACTGGTATCAGTATGCTGTATTTTCTGCGGGAGGAATGATGCAAAAATATATATCTTAAGATAAAGAAGTATAGAACAAAGATGTTCGTAAATAATAGGAACAATTAATGGGCCCACATAGCAGATTCACCCATTTTCTCCACTCTGAGACCAAAGCAACTGTTTAAGTGGCAAGCCTGCTAAGAACATACATAAGTAATTTGTTTTTGTGCTTACAAGACACACTGCAGCTGCTTTGAAGGGCACTCACTGCTGGGTCTCACTTGACTTTGACTTATTTTCAAAGAAAACTGTCAAAGGAAAAAAGAAAACAGACAATACAGCTAACGGCAAAAGGCAACGTTGGTCAGAAAGGGTAAAGTCATTACTTGTTCATGAACAGAGATGGGGTCGTTACTAAAAAAAAGTAATATATTACATATTACATATTACTTTTAAAAAAAGCAATATATTACACTACTTCGTTACTCTCTACATAAAGTAACTCGTTACTTTACTCGTTACTTTACTCGCAGGGCCGGCCCGCCCCTCCCTGCAGGCAGATCACGCAGACTGCTAAAGTTTCAAATGTTCTCTTTAGTTCAGTTTCCATTGTCGCATAAGACTGATCCAGATCCTGAATGTTTTCCTATCTGACCGTGGCTGTCCTCTGTCTCCTGCTATCTGTATATTTTGCGCAGTCTATCTCTGCTCACGCTGTTGCGTCGGCGTGTTCTCCTGCGTGTTGGCCATGTGTTTCACTGGAACCAGACACCGCAAAGACTTCAGCCGAGCACGTACGAACTGCGCATGCGTGAGTGGCAATAACTCTCCTTACCAGCAGGCGGCGGTAGTGTGTATTCATCATTCAAAACAGGCAACAACCGGAAAACAGAGAAGAAGAACAGACCACGTGATATAAACAAACAACAAATAGCTGTGCGTTAGCTTCACCTTAGCATGTGTTCTTTGCAGGTGTTTGTTGAGGTTTGATTATGACTGATTTTAGTAAGTAACGAAGTAACGCGTGTCGGGGCAATGTTAGTAACTGTAGTGTGATTACTGAATTATAAAAGTAGCGCGTTACACTACTCCGTTACCGACAAAAGTAATATTATTACAGTTACTTTGTAACGCGTTACACCCAACTCTGTTCATGAATATAACCAATTATGTTTTCAGGCATTCTGTTTATCATAACCAGGCCCAATTCATCTGGCTGTAGATGTTGATGTGAAAAAGAAAAAGAAAAAGAGAAATAAGTGGGAAAAAAACAGGTTGCATTAGTCAGGGTGCTTGAAATACTTGAAAATGCTTGAAATGTCAAGGTTGGGAAAGTGCTTGAATTTTGGGAATGGTGCTTGAAATTGAGATAAAGTGCTTGAAAATGTAAATGCTTTACTTTTACAATAAATTGCTGTCTGACTGAATAGTTCGCTTTTTAGATTAAAAGAAAATAATTGCTTCGTTTCTACATAAAACAGCTCCGCTGCGGCCTTCCCGTGCTATGCGCGTGACCTGCAAGTGTTTGTGTTACGTGTGACCTGGGCATTCTGATGAGAGATAGGTGACTGTGTGCCAGGAGGTTGCAGTTGCAGTTGGCTAGCAGAAGACAAATACAAGCCAAGATGAGGGTCAAGCCCACGAGTAGCCTCCTGCAAAGTTTGCAAAAATAACGATGCGAGAGTCTGCGCTGACGAGCCACATGAAAGGTACGCCGTAGTAGAGCATTTTAGATTAGGCTAACGTTGCATGTTACGTTTGTTTAAGCTAACGTTAGCGAGCTGAATAGCGAACTCAATTGAGGGATAATAATAATTGCAGGGGACAATCATTTCAGAGGAGCGTACCTATGTTATGTGCGTTACAGTCGCCATCCTGTGGTGTTCAGAGGATGAAGCACTCACGGCATTTCGTATTATAGTCACAAAATATAATCTATTGATTCGACACAGAGCGATTTTGAAAGCAATGTATTTCTACTGGTAGTATGTTTCGTACCTAAACCAAATGTGACTTGATCTATCGAAATCAGTAACAATGACCCGAAGACACATTTTCGTTTCTATTACTGGTCTGGGGGAAGCTCGCGAGTGTGTTTCTGTATTTTTGAGTTTGTGTACCGGGGAAACACTTACAAGAAACACCGGCTGTTGCTATGCTTGCTGTGACGTTACATTAGTCTGTTCTCTGCTTGTAATTATGCCGAAGCTTCAAAGTTTTATTTATCATCTGAATTTGCCGAAACAAGTTTAATATTCTGAAAGCCAATACTTTGTTTATTTGACAACAGATGAAAACAAACTGTCTTTTATATAAAATTGAAGTATTATACAAGTAAAACTACATTTTGCTTTAATCCCATGTAATTGTAGAATGAACACAGTCTTCCTTTGAAGATGTGTAAGTCTGGTGTCTTGAGTACAATTACCTACAAATCATTGTGCACATTTGTAAATATTATTTTCCACTTGTTATCATTATGAGTTTATTTGTATGCAGCCCTGCGTGATTTTGTGGCTACAATTCAGACTAATACGCTACTAGAGGTGGAATAAGTACTCAGATCTTGTACCAGAGTGTAGGAATACTCTGTTACAGTAAAAGTCCTGCATTCAAAATGTTCCTCAAGTGAAAGTAGAAAAGTATTATCATCAAAATATAGTGATAGTAGCGACAGTAAAAGTAGTCATTGTGCAGATTGGTCCATTTCAGAATAATATATATGATATGTTTTATAATGATTGATCATGAAAGTGTTCTCAAAGCTGGTAAAGGTGCAGCTAGTTTGAATGACTTTGTATACTGCAGGGTAGCTTGTGGATTTACTCCAGATGGAACTAAAGTCTGATTTAACACCTGATTATATTTCACATCATTCATCCAGATCTGTAAAGTAACTAAAGGTATTAAATACATGTAGTGGAGGAAAAGTACACCATGTACCTCTGACTTATGTTCACTTCCAACCTAAAAGTACCTAACAAATAGTAATCAATAATGTATTGAAAAGTTATTTGGCTGATTGTTTTATATTGGCTCAGCCAGGTTATATGGGATGCCTAGTCTACATACAGATCACTCATTTTGAAATATTAAACTTAGTTTTCTTTTCTTTAATTTTTCATCCTCGTGTAGAATGCTATCACGAAACACACATTTGGTTGTTTATAGCATAAAGAACATCTGATTTAATGTGAGGTAGGGAAATAATCATTTGAGTATGTGCATATAAATATGTAATTTACAACAGCTGTAAGCTGCTTGAAACCTGGAAAATGCACCTTGAAAATGCTTGAAAAGTGCTTGAATCTGACTTTGGAAAAGGTGTAAGAACCCTGATTAGTGAATGCCTTCCTTCTTATAATACTCAAGAGCTTAGTTGTGTTATAGATAAAAGAACATCATTTAATACCATGACACTATCTGTCTGAGGGCACATTAGTCCTTTCCTATACTCATAGGTATTTATATCATCCAGACCTTTTGCAAAAAGAGTTTACCTTTTCTCTCTTTTATGTTTTTTAATTGGGAGAATCCGTGTCATTGATTCAGCTCTCAACACTATTCTAAATGAAAAAAAGGCTTCAGCTGTTGAGTCTTTGAGCTAAATGTCAAGGTCATCATGCTGCTGGTGGTGGTAAATCAAAAGTCAAAGATCACCAAAGTAATTCACATCAAATCAAGTTTTATTTATATAGCACATTTATAAACGATTTTTGGTCGAGCCAAAGTGCTGTACATATATTAAAAATAGCCTACAGTAGAGACACTTTACAGCAAATACAACAGCACAGATTGTTCAGAATATCAGTATGAGAAAAACGACACCCTCTGTCCTTAGACCCTCACATCGTACAAGGAAACACTTCCGGAGAAAACCCACAGTTTAAGGGGAACATGGGAGAAACCTCAGCGAGAGCAACAGAGGAGGGATCCCTCTCCCAGGACGGACAGACGTGCAATAGATGCCGTGTGTAAATCGAAGAGATAATACATTTTACAGCATATAGACCGAATGTTAGGAAATGCATGTGTCTGTAATAAGAAGATGAATCCACGAGGATGTCAGCTACAATCCTGAGGAAGCCATCAGGGAAGCAGCATGACGAGACCCAAGGCAGGACCGCAGAGACAGGTTCAGCCACGACCCGAAGTCCACGACTTAATCCAGAACTCAGGATAGAGGATCCAAGACACAGGACTACAGCAAGAGGATCAGCCTGGACTCCGGTTCCCGGCGTAGATATAGATACAAAACAAGAAAAAAGATTTGGCTGGGTTAATCGGAACAAGAGAAAACACAAACACAGGCAGAGAGGGAAAAGGTCATTGGATAGAAGTTATTCTTGATAACCCTCTAAAAAGATCTCATGAACTTCCCCACTCAATCTCAACTTTAATCAATTAAAGTTGCTTTTATCTTCAAAATCATTAGTATTCATTATCTGGTGACCCAGAACGTTTGTACAAAATATTTGTACAAAAACCATAACTACCAACCTGCTGATGGCTCAAAGGGAATCGTTAAACGTGCAGTAAAGTCCGTAAGCTTTATCCTCTGGGGAGTATGAATGTTTGTACATAAGTGTATGGCAATTCATTTAACAAGCTTGGCTGAATTGTGGTTGCCTAAAGAAGCTGAAAACACAAGAAAAGAAAGAACACTTGTTCACCTGCAGCGTTCAGGGGACCATGAATATTTGTAGAAAATGGCAAAGCAATTCATTAACATTTGTTGTGATGTTTCACAAAAGACCAACATGTCAACCTGCTGGTGGCTTAAGGGGAAGAGCTAAAGGCTCATTGAGGAAGGTCGACTTTATCCTCTGGGGACCATAAATGTGTGTACATATACATAACACATTTGTCCACATGTTTCACTAAAATCCAACCTGCTAAAGGCTTGAGTGAAAACAATTATGGGATCAGTAAAGTCAGTGAGCTTCATTTTTTGGGGACCATGAATGTTCTTAAAAAAATAAGTTATCAATCCATTCAACATTTATCGAGATGTTCTACTAAAACCCAATCTGTTGGTTGCTTAGGAGAAACCTTAAGTGCTTAGTGAAGTCTGTAAGCTTCATCCTCTGGGGACCATGAATGTTTTAACCAAAGTGCATAGCATTAAATGTAACATGCGTTGAGATGTTTCACAAAAAGGGGTAATATAGAGGATCTGTAAATCCAGCTTCATCCTAAGGGGACTATGAATGTTTTTACAACATTTTAGAGCAATTCATTTGAAACTTGTTGAGACATTTCTTCCTTGACAAAAGTGGTGAACCAAGTACACACTCAAATACAACCCGTACGCCAGTTCTAAATGACTGGTTAATGTGAGCATGCTGTGTTTACATTGAACAAATCAATCCATAATTCCCAGTTACATGAAAGTGGCATGATATGCGGAGCTGCATAAGGAAGTTCTGATTTATGTGTCTTCAATTGGTGAGGTGAAACATTGTCACCATGTCAACATATGCAGCAGATCAGCGGGGTTTGCTGAAAATGGCAGATTGTCAGTCAGGTCATGCCAGTAATATGTTTACAGGAAAATGCATCTGACAAAACAACACAGTAGGAACATATTGCCTTGGCGAACTTGGATGTTTTTTCTCTCGCTGCTTGTTTGCATGAGAAGGTGAATGTTCAAAGAGGGTTGAGATATTGTATAGTGAATAGGAAGAGACTGAATGAATAGACATTGACAATGCAGGTCTTAAGTGCCTGCTGTTTTTCAATTAAGTGCCATATGTTAAGTCACACGACACACGTACTGACTGGAATGGTAAAAACATTGTTGTCGTGCCGTTATAGTCATTAGAGAATTGAGGGCACTCTCTTTGGAAACATGCCACCTACACTACTCTCAACAGGTAATTCAAAGAGAAATGAGCTCGACTTGCGTATGTGTATGACAGCGAATTAGCTGACAAACTGCTCTTTAAAAAAATTCAAAAAGAGCATGACACTTAGAGCTTATTAAGTAGGGAAGAAACATGGGACAGCCCACAAAATAATATGGAACATACATAGAACGCATCACCCTCTGCTTGAAGATCATTATTTTCAAATGGGAGAATCCATTAGGGCAGCAATAGTCATTTTAATTGCACTGAATTAGGTTGACAGTTGTACATGCATACTGTAAAGCAAGTGCTGTTTGGCTCATACTAAAGGCAATTTATGTGAAAAGAACACTGTGAGTAACACGTATCCGAGCACATTCAGTTACAGGGCCTAACATGACTCACATTAAACTTACATTCAGGTGGTTAGAAGAACATACAGTATACATGTTTTAATGTGATCAAGGCGGGATGTACTCTTTGAACCCCTCGGCTTTCAGTCTGATGACCATAAGACTCAGTTGCTAATGGACATGTTTCTGGGAATTTAATGTAACCAGTGGAAATAGTCCTTTTCCCCTGGCCCCGGTCAATAGTTTAAAGGGCCCCTAATTTTGAGGGGTTTCCCTTTCCTGTAGTGTGTTGTATGGGTTTTTGTGCATGTAAATGGTCGACAAAGGCTTTAATCCCCAAGTTTCCTGCAGAGGCAGTTTCTCTCCCACACACTCCCCCCCCCTGCCTGAAGTGCCTCCATTGGACTTCTGTAACATAATGAAATCACTATGTAACACACGCGATTCTATTGGCTAATGCACCAAACTATTTTATGTGATAGCAGACAGCTCTAAGCGATAGACCAATCACAAGAGTCGGCCAGCTAACCAATCAGAGCAGACTGAGCTCTGGTTTCAGACCGAGGGTGTAAAGAGGTGCTGAAGCACAGGCAGTATGTGAAAAAGTAAGCAGTTCTTGAACATTAAAGCATGGAGACATGTCACAGTAGAGGCACAACATACAAATATGAAACTGAAAATGAGCATAATATGGCCTATTTAAAGTACGATTAGCAACTTGAGATGCAAAACGGGTGTCATACTTGCCAACCCTGAGACCTCGGGAGCATTTCAAAACCACCGCGGGGGGGGGGGGGAGGGGGAGGTCGCTAGTGGATCGCCAGAGCTGTATTAGATTAACATGTAGTTGTAAGTGCACTGCCTTGCGGCCTGTAGCACCATCCTTGATGGAGCATGTGTGAGCTGGAGTTGCCGATTCTTGTTCAGTTTTCTGTGACTATCTTCCTCGCCCTCTCACACTTTCAGTTGCGCGCGCTACTAAAGAGACGCGCTGCCTACCATGGAAACCAAACAATGGTGTAGCTGTATTAAAGTCCGAGTGGAAACAGTCAATCTGATTTTGCCAGAAATCGGGAGAAATGCGGGAGAAATATAAAAAAAAACAACGATATCGTTGTCAGTCAATAGCCAATGGATATCGATATTGCAATTTATTTTTCTCTCCACACGCACTTGCTTGCATACAACCAAATGTGCTCAGATGTGATGGAGGAACAAGAGTGCTTCCAAAACCACAGTCTTGTCCTGTTGCTTACAGGTTCTGCCTTCATATGGACAATCTGTTCATAGAGATAATGAATCATGTAGTATGTATTTGCTGTGCTGTAGGTGGTTTGCCCTTAGAGAAACCAGTTTGCCTCGGCCTTATGGAAACAGCTTTTGATAACACCAACAACTGCCTGAGGTTAAAATGCAGCTACGTTAGCAATAGCAGCTTTACAGCTTTTGGCAGATGCTTACAGCTCTGCCTTAAGGGGAAAGAACAAAACTGTGGAATATGGAGGGGCAGGAGCTAGTGCTAACCCTAAGCTTTAGCAACATAGTTCTGTTTGTAAAATGCATTCTTGGACGGGAAGGGGTTAGGTGCAGGGCAGTGGTTTACGTTAGCTTCACCAAAACGTTGACATTTTAATTGGAACATGCTAATGGCAAGAGGTTCAGATTCAGAGGAAAAATAGTTTAGCTCTTGACTCCGTGTGTGTGTTTGGTGTGAGAGCACATGCAATTTAATGAGCTTCTTTACACAAGGAGCCCAATAACAGCTGTGAAAATAATTATGTGCAGCAAAACATTCATGTGAGAAACAACAATCACAAACATGCTGTGTAGCCTCGTCGCTAACAGCTCCTTAATTGTCCGCGTTAGCCTCTACCGGGCAGTAGGAAGGACAAAATGTCACATCTGATGACAAAAACAAAGCCTTTACCCGAACAACCCCAGCTGGAGTGGCTCGTAGCTTTATCAATCCGCGGAAAGAAATATCAGATTGCAACTGACCTCGGCACTGCTGCTCAAAATCCCACTGCCGCCATAAGAGGCTTTACTACAGACTCGAGGCGGGTGAATAGGGATCATTTAATGAAACATTAGACGAGAGCACTCCACAGTCCTTTAACAAATTGCTTTTCTGACTGCCAAGCTCGGCTCAATTTGGATTGCCTGAAGGAAGTGAAAACACAAGAAAAGAAAGAACACTTATTCACCTGCAGCGTTCAGAGGTTGGATATAATAGTTCCAGAAAAACAATTGAAATATACAAAAGGAGGCTGTCCTGAAATGGCTTTCCTACAAAGTCTACTTGTGGATTTATGACAACTTTCTGAAGGACAGATTAAGTGTGATGGGAGGCTGTTGACTTCCGACCAGAGAGAGCAGAAAGCACCCTTCCTCTTATCTACAGCCACCACGGTGCACAAACAGGTGGCTGTTGGGTACTGGCACCTTTTTACTGGCAATGCTAGGTAATTAAGATGACACTTAAAGCCAATATGACTATTCTGTCTGAGTGCTGCACAGATTTAGCTTAGTTATGGTGTGTGTGTGTGTGTGTGTGTGTGTGTGTGTGTGTGTGTGTGTGTGTGTGTGTGTGTGTGTGTGTGTGTGTGTGTGTGTGTGTGTGTGTGTGTGTGTGTGTGTGTGTGTGTGTGTGTGTGTGTGTGTGTGTGTGTGTGTGTGTGTGTGTGTGTGTGTGTGTGTGTGTGTGTGTGTGTGTGTGTGTGTGTGTGTGTGTGTGTGTGTGTGTGTGTGTGTGTGTGTGTGTGTGTTTTTCAGGAGGGACTTGCATGCAAGAGAATGACTTATGTCCATGTTTGCATGCATATGTCCCTGTCTGCCTATGCCGGATGTACATTCATGTGCTAATGGGACAATCATTGGGACTCAGGCGGCTTCTTGGTGCTTCAGTAATGAGGGCAGAGAAAGGCACATAGCCATGAAGTGTATGTGTCAATTGTACATTGTGGCTTGACTTAGCTCCGGTGGGTGTAAGATAAAGATGTAGCCCTGTTCGGAACACACTGGAGGCATTTAAAAGACGACGGCACATACATTTATGCAAAGATAAGTAACACTGAGACCAATTAAAGGGAAATTATGGAAAACTATCTTTTTGTGACTTTCCATAAATAGGCTCAGGAAGATAGTATCATTTTAACCAGAAATCTTTTTTTTCCGTATATGCCCTAATACATTTTTTAACTAACGAAGAGTAATGTTCAAGACAACTATGTTACATTTAGCAATTAAACAAAGATGTAATGTATTGGTTTGAATGTCAATATTTAATATTTTATTTTGTCATAATAAAAGACTATTAAATCCCATTTGCAAAACATAAACTGCTTACTAATACTGTAAGTATTTAAGCTAATTTGTGTTGCAGCTTGGGTCTTATTTTGGTAGTCATCCTCTGTTATGCTAACAGTGTACTGAGCTCATTCACTGTTGAGAATCTAAAAATAGATCCAACAGGGCAAAAATAACTGCACACATGCACACATATGAGCCACATTTATTTGAAATATAATCCATCTGGTCAACTAGTCATTTATAAAATGCATAGCCATAGATGATTTGGGACAAGAGGGTTTTTTATGGAAGAAATTCAGGCTATCTAGCAGGTATACAACACATATGGCTAATTTACCTTATTGGTGTGCCCTTATGAACCTATTCTTAGCAATGATGATGAGTTGCCACTTCTCAAAAACGATTATCAATGACCAGACACACAATAATGATGCCCAAACAATAACATTTCTCCTATTCATTTACGTTAGCAATTCTGTATGGACAGCCCTAAGCACGGCTGATAATTGTAAAGTGATTTATGTGAAAACTACACAGCGTGCTTCACACTTAAACAGTATGTGCAATCATTTCTCCACAACATAAAATGAAATGAAGGGAAAATACATTGATGGTAGACTACCTTCTATTGTTATAGATAAACTGTCAAGCTGACATGAGTTGTCACATACATTGTTAGAATTTAATTTACACTCTAGGCGTTCCCTTCTGTTGAATGCCTATCATATTTAACCTCCACACATTTAGACAGCTTCATTATTATTATTATTACATTTATTTGTTAACATGTGTAGGTGGTATGTTCCTTGAGTGTGTTGTGCACAATATGCTTTTTGATAGACGTTTTGCATTTCATTAATAACAACTGTGAGGAAGTGACTGCTTCTCATTAGCAGTCAGCAGTTTGGTGGTATGTGTCTGCAGTAGTGTCTATTCCTGGGTGTGCTGTGCACCGACGTCAATTGAATGAATTCTCCGACCTTAGCTCTTGATCAAACAGAATAACCGGTTTTCTCTCCTCGCCTGCTCATTATTCTCCTGCTGTTTCCTCGGTGCATTGTCCGCTGTGCACGGGGACATTGGGACAGAGAGGTTAGAGTTCCCTGTGGCTCGACACTTCATTGAGTTGAGAGTAACTGCCAGGGCACACAACACATATTTTTGTCATCCCAGGGGAATGACGGAAGGATGGAAGATTGTACGGCATGAGCGGAGTGGCATTCTGATGATCACGTCAAGAAAAACAGCAAGCCGTTGAATGGTTTTCAGATTAAAGCTGATGCTGGACACAACACGAAACAAAGAGCGACATTTCAGAGTGTTGGTACATGGGTAATCATGAACCTTAAAGAGGGTAAGGTCTCCAAATACATAGGTGGTTAAAACATATTTGAACTTAACAACTGGCAAAGAAAAATGTAAGCAAATACGAGATACACCTGGGAATAAGGGAAAGATAGGGGCAGGTGGAACTAATCAGGGCGGGGCAGTTTATCATACAGGCTGGAAACACACAAGGGCAGGAAGTGAGGGATCTGTACCAAGAGCCCGACTGTTTAAGTCCTTTCAGTGACACCACATTTCTGCAGTAACTGTGGGAATTCAAAATGTTGCCACATTTTGCACATGGTTACCAGGGGAAATCCAGAGTGTCAATTAAAATGACGGTGTAAATTGTACACAGAAACATAAATATTTACGATGGAACATATAAATCAGAGTAATGAAGGCATAAGCTATGTATGTTACGTCCTTTTTCACCTGTCATTTCTTTAACTGTTGCTTCAAGATTCTGTATCAATCATAACACTAAATGTCAGAATGACATCACCTTTTGCTAGAACCTGAAATATGTTCAAATCAAGTGAAGTCTAGTACATTAGAAGCGTACAATAAAACCCCACATCATGTGCTGTTGTGTCCCGGTAACCCAATATTTTCTGCAAAGTGCTGTCCAAGATGTATTTGCTGGAGATAAGGGCTTGAGTGCCAAGATTCAAGAGCAAATTGTTAATAATAAGAACAAAATTGAGAACAAGGAAAAACATAATCTAATCCTGGGACCAGAACATGACGATGAGATTTACGAGTACTGGTTGAGCCATAACCCAAGAGGGTAACTTTGTGAACACAGCTGGCTTTACAGAAGATCCATGAGCAAACACATTTTGTAAATGGTTGCTTTGCACTGGTGTGACATGATCTGCAAAAACCTCTTAGTATTAGAAAAAAGTCTCCATTTCCCATGGTTAAACCTTTGAATTCCTCTGATCTGTCAGTACACGCAGTCACACTTTCCACAGATCATGTTGTGGTCATGATCTAAATTAGTACACAGGCTTTTGTCAGGTAACTCTGACAGGCAAAACATGGAAATCACATTATACCCTGCATGAATCATCATCAATGTGCTTTCCCTGTATTCAAGTCTTTCCGGTAGCACTCTGGGAAACATACCTTTCAACAAGAAATGGCCTGGAACACATTAAATCCATGAGCAGGTATGTGTATTTGAGTCAAACACTCAAGAGATGGAGGAGTACACCTGGGTAGACATTTACTCAGTTATAATGCTTGCAGGTCAGGACATGTATGATTCATGTTGAATAGTCTATAATGTAAGTATATACATACCCAGATAAGGGTCTCTTTGGTGGTATTTTGTCCTCTGAACATTTACAGAGAAGCAGCCGTTGGCAATGATAATATGATATCTCGCGCTTTGGTACACATAATAACACGCAAGTAATATAATGAGAATCTAAGAAAAACATTGAAGTAAAATATAGGTTTAAGCCCTTAACCTCCCCAAATACATCCGTGACTACACCAATCTCACCATGGTCAAATCAATACTCACCTTTTCATAGCTACTTTCAATCTGTAATAAATGTTGTGTTTTATAAATGTTATGTGTTGTTTTAAATGTTATTTTTATGAATTTTAACATGTTACATGTCTTTGAGTACCGTGAAAAACGCTCTATAAATAAAACGTTTTATTATTATTATTATTATTAACCCTATTCGCACTATTTATTTTATATATATTTTTGAGAGTAACCCATTAACAAATTGTTAATCTTGTGCCCAGTCATAGGGTTGGCACATCAGTGATATTTTGTTTCTGTTCTTTTGGTTCATTAAGGAAACCTGGTTTGTTTCAGTTAATTCACAGATATATTTTTTTAATGCAGAGTGTTGCTTGGGCAGGTTTCTTTACGCCCATTATCACAATAAAGTTTATTTCACCTAATAACTTGTTTCTGTATTACCATCAGTGTACCTTGTCACTCTGTTGAATTGGTAAAAGTGAATACCTGTTATGGCCCATTAGAGATACAGAAATGTTTCCCATGTGCTTCCAAGCTGCTCAAAATGGTCCATTGCCACATAATGGTAATTCCCAATCTGTTTTATTGTCAGGCAAGAAAAGGCCTGACTGTCAGGTCGTTCAGAATACCCTTAACCTAATACCCTTCGTTTGTGCTATTGGGGAGATTGGTTAGTCCAGTTCTGATTGGACGACTGTGCAAATATCTGTTATTCTTTATGCAACTATTTCAGTCACTATCTACAGGAACAGCCAGGTGTGATATAATTAATGTTTTCAAGGGTAAATGGCCTTCGAACGGCATTGGACAAATCTGTGTACAAACCAGCTGGTTTCAAGCTTTGCCTGACCTTACGGTTCCTCTATTGTTAGTGCAACTAGTTATAACCTTGCTGAAATCTTTTAGGAAGAAAAAACAAGCCAGTGGTAAAATTAATAATGTCATTGGTAGATATCCAATAGCATTAAACAACTGACTTCCTTCATTGGACTTTGACCTAGCTGACCTGTTTGACATCCGACTAGTTGTTGAACTGTTTGGTTTGTTGTAACTTGATCTCTCTGCAGATCAAATTCTCTGTCGGAGCTAAAGTAGACTTTATAGACTTACAGCGCATGCTTGATCTCCATATATTGGCAAAGAAAACACTTGTCTATTATCCCTCATGAAATGCCTAATGCATAATGCTAATATTGAATATACATACTGAGTAATTAAACCAGTATACATTAAACAGTTGCCTCCCAGCAACACTTTTTATGACCTAGTTTGTTTCAAGCAAACTGAACTTTGTACTTATGCATTCTCACCTTACGATGGGGAATTCAAAATAGTATTTAGCACAGTTCTCAGTGTAATCTGTGTCAAACAGATAAGACTTCCAAACAGACTAACTCCCCTTAGTTGTTCTGAAGTGAAAAGGACCAAGTTTGACAGGTGAAATTGAATGTATTTGACAGCAAAGATGTCTACTAAAAGCAAACTAGTATCTTAAAAGGTATGAGGAAGAAGGAATAAGTAAGTGGAAAGTCCTTGAGAGTTGGTGCATCCTGCAGATTTCAGCCAACCTTTTTGCTAATGGAGTTGCAGAACCATCCCCTGTAAAGAGGAGAGGGACGCTCAAATGAGGCAGCGGAATGACAGGCAATAGACTGGAAAATATTAGACAGAGAGAGGGGGGTGGACTCAAGCTGATGTGTTTATTTGCCACTGCGGGTTCCCAGCAGAAATCGTTGTGGGTGAATGCATTTGAAGTCCCCAATGCATAAAAAGAAGTTGACACAGCCTGTGTCCTACCATAAAAATCTTTAGAAATCATTCACGCCCTCAGATTTTGTGACTGTTGATCCTGCTTGGTTTCAGAAGTTCAAAGAGGGATTTAGGGCAAGGTTACAATCTTGATGAGTCATGTTCATGAGTAAAATCAATTTTCATCAGGTTGAGCTTTGTCATTGAGACAACTTTGTGCTACTGTGAAGTCAATGGAGTGATTTTGACAAGTGAGTGGATTCTAGAAGTGCAATTGAGCTAGGTAATAACATAAGGCTTGTGCGAAGAAAAGCATAAAAAGTGAAGTTCCTTTAAAAGTGTCTCACAAGTTGTAGTTAATCACCTTAGTTTCTCAGTTACCTGGTCTAGAAAAGCAAATCACAGCCACTAGGGATGAAGTGTACGAAACAACTAACCAGCTATTGCTATTCCTGACAGCTTGACGTGCTTGTTTTGTTGGAATTACACAATCAAGTCTTCGTTCAGCAGTGAAACAATCACACAAGTTCATCTGGTAGCAAAATGCAACGTTATTATCTTTTCACTACGCTTTTCAAAGAACGAAAGGATGCTTGGTGACGTTCTTGGCTGACCCCACTTAAACTGTTATTCTGTAAGAGAAAATACACATGTGTGAAACATAAAAGCTACCACTGAGGCAGCTTCTTAAAGAAGATACAAGACATAGATAATGTAGAGCATATTTGAAAGCTTGCCAAGATGATTCATTACATTACAACTAACTGCTGAGTCACATGTAGCGTTCTTTGTTAACCTTTCAGATTGTGCTAAGAGACAAAGCTGAAAAAGCAAAGTAACACATGCAATACAGCAGTTCTATATTTGTTGATATAGCTTTGCTAGAAAGGCTGAGTCATTGCTTCAGTTGTGCTGCCTTTTGATTAGGGGTGTAACGGTTCACAAACATTTCGATTCGGTACGTACCTCGGTTTTTAGGTCACGGTTCGGTTCGGTACGTTTTCGTTACAGCAGAAAAAATTATCACAAAACATAACATTTTTTTTTAATTATTATTAAACTGTGAATAATGTATTCAATCAAATAAATACAAAATATAATAAAATAAACATTAAGGTGCAGCTTTTCGATGAACTGAAATAATCTGTATTTGTACTGTACTGTACTAGTACCTAAGCAGCCAGTTTGACATTTGGACTTGCTTGTCATTTCATGTTTTTTTAAAGACAGAGGAACTTGTCCACATTGCTTGCCGAAAGGGCAGATCAGCTGGCACTAACAATGTCTCCTGCCGTGGAGAACACCCTCTCGCTAGGGACAGAGGTAGTAGCAGATACAGCCAGGTAGCGCTTTGCTAACATGGCAACATAAGGATATTTGCCGTTTGTAATAGCTTTGGCTCGGTCTGAAGTTTTTGCGAGTGGTGGAGGCTTAAATGCTAGTGGGAGTTGGGTTTGCACTTCAGTCTGTTGGTACCGGTGATATTCACGTTCGGGTGATATTCACGTTCGGGTGATGCCTTTTCAAATGAGTGTGCAAGTTTGATGTATTGCCAGCCGCGTAACCAATTTTAGTTGAACAATGCCGACAAACAGCTTTGGTCCACCTGTCTTTGTCCGTCATCCTTGTACGTAACTGCAAAACCAAAATGTTCCCAAACCGGAGACTTCAATGATGCTGGAGGATTTTCGAGCTCAACTTTATCTGCGTTCGCCATTTCGATAGTTCCTCAAATTACTGACTACATTTGAACGCATCCCTCTGACTTGCTCGTCCAATGAAATGACTTGCTCGCTCTATGACGCGTTGAACACAATGGGAGCAAATTACTCTGAACGCTGCGACGCAGCACCTGAGATTACTTCGAAGAAGTTGTTCACGTTCTCAATTTTTTACGTTTAACGTTATATTCGTTCGGTACACTTCGGTACACACGTGTACCGAACCGAAGTGTACCGTTACACCCCTACTTTTGATACATGTCATCAGGGCCGCCCCTCCCTACAGGCCAATCACGCAGACTGCGTGGGGCCTCACTTCGCCGAAAAAGACAGTAAAATAGTGGTATGCAACGTGTGTGAAGCAGAAATCCTGCAGCTCCGCCCGCCGGACCGGTAAGCGCAGCGAAACACACACACAGGTGTTTCCTCATATTCCAAACGAGAAATTACGGTAGCAAATCAACCGGTTCTTTACGACCAGAACTATTAACGGGATACAAACGGAGGAACCAGGCATGGAGGGAGGTGGCAGAGACAGTGGGTGAAACTGGTAGGTTTTCGCCTGTTTGGGGAGTTTATATATATATATTAGTGCTGTCAAAATTATCACGTTAACTGCGGTAATTCATTTTTTTAATTAATTGCGTTAAAATATTTAACGCATTTAACGCATGTGCAGAATGGCCCGCCCCATACGTGCCACCAGTGGCAGCGCCAGGGTATGGCTGGGGTAGGCTACACCCATACCAAGAAATGGCTGTTAAAAATGATGTTAAAGTAAGCAAAATAAAGTCTGCCAACTCGCGCGGAGTAAATTGCTCAGACAGCAGTTAGTAAGATTGATTTCAGTAGCCACGGTTTTGAAAACTTTTGTCACGTAGTGATCTTCTTCTCAATAGAACATCTTTGATAACGGCGTGGTGTTGTTGCAGGAAGTCCCGACGGAGAATACTTTTGCTGTAGTACAGGTAACACATAACTGGTACGCAGGTTATGTGCGTAATCTGAAATGCACTTGTATCACTTGTGTCACAAAGCGCATTTGCTTTTCCATAAGGCGGTTAGATCACCGGACGACAGAGTCGGTCTCCGTGTGCACAGACAGGGCTGCTGTTAACGTCGGTCTGTACAACGGAATTGTGCCAAAACTACGCCAACCGGCTGCGGAGGGAGACTCCCCCCCCCCCCCTTTACTCGAGAACTGCGCTAAAACAGCTGATCACAACGTTCACACTCTGTTGTCACGAAGTATTCCACTAGCCGCCCCGCCCCCCCCCCCCCCCCCCCTCTGTCGACCTCTCTGAAGTACTCCCCCGTTGATAGAAATCAACACGTTGTAGTGCCGAGAGATATGGAGTCAGAGGCGGTGCATCGAAGGTGCAAAAGGGAACTTTAATCACAAGCTGCAAAGGACATGTTGTCGGGTCGCAGCCCGGGTCGACAAGAGAGAGAGCCAAGAGGGCACACCTATTTATAGGTAACCCATAACATGTCCGTGTGGGAACAATAACCGCAACTGTAGTTCCAGGTTTGAATTATGTCCCAGTGGTTAAATAGGTGGTCACCACACAAGCCCCCCCAGAATTCAAACATGGCAAAAAAAAAAAATATCCCCACGTCCGTGGAGGAAGCACCACAAGGGCCGAGGAGGGTGGGGCCGCAGGTGAGGACCGGGCCATGGAACGGGCCACGAAAGGGGGCAGGGGCCCTAACGAGGGCGAGGGCACCCACACCGGGGGCGGGCCGTCGTAAGGGGGCCGCACTAGGTGTTGCGGAGAACCCAGCAGGAAAGAGGGCAACCCGGCCGCAGGCAGACGCACAACGGCGGCGGGCATGAAGTCCTCGGCAGGCGTCGAGGTATCCCCGGAAGAGAGGGCAACCCGGCCGCAGGCAGACGCACAACGGCGGCGGGCATGAAGTCCTCGGCAGGCGTCGAGGTATCCCCGGAAGAGAGGAGCAGTCCCCCCGGGAGGAAGGAGCACAACCCGGCCGCAGGCAGACGTGCCGTGGCGGCGGGCATGAAGTCCTCAGTAGGTGCTGAGGCATCACCGGGAAGCAGGAGAGGCCAGACAGGGTCCCGGAGCGCGCCACCCATGGGCCGATGGAGCATGGGCGACGTCCGGAACTGTCGAGGCGAGAGGGGGTCCAGGAGTGCGCCACCCAGGCGTCGATGAACGTGAGTGGCGTCTGGATATCCCCGGAAGGCAGGAGAGGCCAAACAAGCTCCGGAGCGCGCCACCCACGGGCCGATGGCAGCATGGGCGACGTCCAAAACCGTTGAGGCGAGACGGGGTCCAGGAGTGCACCACCCAAGCGTCGATGACACCGTGAGTGGCGTCTGGAACCGCCGTCGAGGTGGTGAAAAAAACGAGAGTGTCCACATGAGGTCAACCGGCTGGTCGAACCTCCTCTCCGGCACCGGAAAAAAAATTGTCAACAGTCAGATGTTAACAAAAATATGTCGACAGCAGCTAGCCGTTAGCCGCTAGCTGGCAGCCATGGGCAGCTGCTAGCTGTCGTTAGCCCCTCGTGGTTAGCCGCTAGTCGTCGTCAGCTAGCGCAGCCTGGACGTGCAGCCGCACACCCCGAAGAAACAAACCCACGAGGTAGCAATCGGGTTGCTGGTCGAGCAGGTCGTGCATCGTCCTCCTGCTGGTTGGAAAGCCGATGCGGGAACGGCGAGCAACGTCCCCAGCTCTTCTGCGGGGCGCGCACCGAGCCTCAGTCCGCGTGCCGGTGGCAGCCACGGACGATTCCAAAAATCCCCGGCATTTCGAGAAAGAAACATGAGTTCCTTTTGCCGTGTTCGGGTCCGTCCCGGAAACTTCTCGAGACTTGTCGGGGTCACCAGTGTAGTGCCGAGAGATATGGAGTCAGAGGCGGTGCATCGAAGGTGCAAAAGGGAACTTTAATCACAAGCTGCAAAGGACATGTTGTCGGGTCGCAGCCCGGGTCGACAAGAGAGCACACCTATTTATAGGTAACCCATAACATGTCCGTGTGGGAACAATAACCGCAACTGTAGTTCCAGGTTTGAATTATGTCCCAGTGGTTAAATAGGTGGTCACCACAACGTATTGATTTAAGACCCCACGGTTTGATGATTGATAGGTGTGTGGGTTGTCTTTCATTTTGACACGCAGAACATTTTTATAATAAACATAGATACTCTATGTTAAATGGATATATCCGCCTTCTTTCATTTATCTTTCCATTCCCACAACAATATACATACATAAATGGCATATTTTGGACATAGTTCGAATGGTGATTAATCATGATTAATTAATTTTTAAACTGTGATTAATCTGATTAAAAAATGTAATCGTTTGACAGCCCTAATATATATATATATATATATTGCTCGCATAACATCCCCGGGGTTTTTTGCTTTGTATGTCGGGGGCGGGAGATTCATGTGATTGGTTGTTGGTCGCGTTGCTCGCAAAAAATCCCCAAGCTTTCAGACACGCCCAGCTCCAAGATTTTCAAGATTTTTGAAAAGCTGCTGTGTGGACGTACAGTAAGAGTTAGACCTAACACACTTAGTTATTTTATCTACCTCTGGAACAAGCTAAACTAGTTATTATAAATATATGTATTCTTCATTGTCGGGTCACTCATTACTGGATCAGTGAGCTGCATGAGCTACTGACAGGCTGTCAGGAGAGAAAAAGAGAGCGCTTCCGCTAATTTCTCCCGTGTTATTAAGTGAATGTAAACTTGAATAATGTACATCATTTGAATGTAATAATTAAGTTGATTGTTGTTTGTGGAAGCTCCAGTGAATGAGCCCCATTAACTGAGTTTTAAACATCACTTTAAATGGAAGATTTAAAGTGATGTTTAAATCTTCCATTGAGGCCCCGCCCACTCGATCGGATCGGCGATCGATCGGTATCGGCCGATACTGATTCCGGCGATCGGCCCCGAAATTGGCGATCGGAGCATCCCTAGTGACTATAGAGGGACACTTGAAGAAAATGACTTCAAAGGAGCAAGAGAGATAGCAGCTGCCCAATTTGCGGGCGGTGGTGGCGAAGTCCATAGGGACTTGGCTTGGCAACTGGAAGGTCACCAGTTCAAGTCCCGGAAAGACCAAGTGCTACCGAGGTGTCCCTGAGCAAGGCACCGTTCCCTACACGGCTCCCCGGGTGCCGTGCATAATGGCAGCCCACTGCTCCTAACACTAGGATGGGTCAAATGCAGAGAAACCGTTTCGTTACATGGTACCTGTACTGTGTAATGACAATAAGTTGAATCTATCTATCTATCCAATCAGATCTCACTTTAGCAGGATAATAGCATTCAGGTCCCTCAAGGCAGAAAAGAGGATGTGTCATAAATTATAAATTTCCTTGAGAAAAGATATGGATGGCGGTGTCATGCAATAATTGGCACAGCACTTAGCTCCAAGTAAAGCTGGCCGGTGGCTGAGTGATGTACGCTGCAGGCACCCACCCCGAAAACACGCTGAAGCGATTTGCAATGTCAGCGTGACACAAAGAGGCGCCCCCAATTATCATGTCGACCCAAGGCGATATGGTTTGGCAACCTCATTTCATGACCTGTACGGCAGCATGCTGGGGTGTAACCGAGATTTCAAGGCGAGATTAGCTTCCTGAGATGATTGAATGTGCTCCTGGTAATATTCTAATGTCAAAACACACCTGTAATATTAAACTAAAACTGGTGTTACACTGAAATGTACAGCGTTAACCCTTTTCAGATGTGGATTTGACTTTGGCACACATGATGAATTAAAATGATAGGGAAAAAAAGAATGCTCACAACCAGCCACAATGATTCAGATACAAGCGCTCCGATTTACTGGCAGGATCAAAGGTTTTTGACGAAAAAACGCCTTTGTACTTTCAAAATGTAATGCCTGTACCCAATCCTGACAAGCCGCAATGTTGCTTAGCTTTTAGGATCATTCTGTTTTCATTATTTCTTTTTCAAATACTCTTTTTTAAGGGACAGTTACCGAAGTACAACAAGCATTCTGGTGTTTGAACCAGACATATACATGTAGGTTTATATGTTGATACAGAATTATTTTCAATCTCAAACCAGTTGATCAAAACCATCACTCTTAAAAGACTGAAAATCCCTTACAGACATAACGTACTTTAACAAGTGGCAACCTCCATGACTGAACAACTCTTTTTTAATATTCAGCAGGGGGCCAATAATAGTGTAGAAGCCTACGAAAAAATTATGCTATTTCTCACTTGATGAAGTACTACAGTAATCATTTTCTTAACGAGTTTACGGTCCCATTGGCTTGCTTAAAGACCTTTTCAGTACAGCATGATAACATAGCCGCTGAAAAAGGGTTTCCTTAGGGCATGGATTGACATTTTGATACTAGTTTGGGTGTCACCTGTCTTTTTGTTTCAACTTATGGAATGGTATCATTGTGGTACTTAAAAATGTTCAGTGTTTGATTTTACTTATGTCCTACATCAATTCTGGCAAGTCAGAAAACAGAAAGTTGGCGGAAAAGGTCAAAATGCCAAACTCAACGCTTTATAATGATAGTCTACAAAACAATTGGTGAAATCTCAGTGACTTCTTCTATACGATCAATACTAAATACTGATAGTATCATACAATCCACTATTAATGTCTTTATATTTTTAAAGAAAATCAAAATAAAAATAAGTTTCAAATTCCCCCCTCCCCTTAAAAAATGGCAAAAGTCCAACATTTCAAGATATACACTTTTTTGCTTTTCCAGCTGAAGGTGACATTAATAGATTAATAACATCGTGTGCATTAATAATGAAGCTGGAAGGGATTTAGCTTAGCTTCTAAAGACTGTATACAGGGGGGGGGAAAGACAGTCTGGTTCAGTCAAAATAATAATACACACTTAGCAGCACCTCTGAAGCGCATAACCATGTGTTTCTAGTTTGTTAAATGTGTACACAAATAGGAACGAAACAGCATGTAATGGCCATTAAAACCCCAGCTTGCTGTTTTACATTTATGTGTGTTAAAATAACTATTGCATTAGATGCAAGCACTTGCATCCTACCTAATTTAGAAACCCAATTTATAAAAGCTCTTCCAAGCCTTGCTGAATTAATATCCCTCCTGCATGGCTTTTATAGCCTCAGGCTTTTTCTTTTTCAAGAAAGCCACAGCCACAAATTTGCAGTCGCAATTCTCACTGAAATGTGTAGAAACCAGCACTTTGACGACTTTGTCTTTGTTATTCGTCTAACAATTTGTTATTCGTCTAACAATTCCTTCGAAATAATGCCACCCTTAGGGAATGGATGTAACTCCAGACCTCAGTCAGGGTTTGGGCGAGACCCAGTGTTCTGTTTTCTCTGAAATGAAAGAAATACAGACCACACATATGTATAAGATCGCTGCCATTTCTCATGCCTCTTCTCATTGTTTTCCTGTAGGTGAAAAAGTGAACAGATGAGGTGGAGGACTTCTTCCTCAGCACACACAGAGACGTCACCTTGCAGCATTCATCCGTGGGAGGAGAGGAAATACTTGGGACTGTTTGTTGCCCTCAGGAAGAATTCAAGGTCAGTGCACGCACACAGGTTTAAGACAAATAATAGGAACAAGGGAGCATCTTCTCTCCTATTGGCTCTGTATACTAAGATGAGTCAAGTGAGTTGATGCGATGTTTTGCATGAGCTGCATTGCTTTCATGAACAAATAATTGCCGGTAAATGAAGATTCTGTTCAATGAAAGAAAAGAGACAATTCCCAAATGTCCTTTTGTTCCATCTGGCCTTTTTCTCTATTTCTCCCTCAATTGAACTGTTCCTTTCCTAATAATATGTTTCCTTTTCTGGCGTTGCTTCCTTCCTCCCATGTCCCCTCTGTAATCAACGCCTCCAAACAAATGTTGGGCCGTCCAAAGTTTTTTTTTTCTTTCTTTTTTTCTGTGAAGTCCTCACACTGGGATGAGTTTGGATTTTAATTGCTTCCCCACAGATTGCTGCCTCACTGAGAAACTGGGTTAATTGCATGAGAAGACAGAGCCACTTGTGACCTTCATTGAATCCTGCCAACTACAGTTACTGCAGCATGTCTACTGCAGTGTTGCATTTACAGGTTATTTAGCCACTTCTATGTCAACAAAAAAGGTGATGGCTTGGGTGTCAGGAATGCTTTTTTATGAATGTTGACATGTGTTTCGAATCGATTTTAAAGTGTCAGTCCTGCAAAGTTCTCCTGACAGACTGATGTGTCCTGTACAGCTCCGTTAGCCTACACGTGTCAGTTGGCATATGGAGATGTTTCGTGTTGATCAGGCAGGTTGAATGGGCTGATTGAAAGCAAAGAGGGAATGGAAAGTAAACTTAAGATGTCAAAGATGATCAGTCCATCAATACTTGCTTATTTCAGTCCTTACTTAAAGAAAGTTGGCCAGCTGTTCTCTCTCATACATATTCAGTTAGTGAATGAGGGACGGCTCCAATCAGACCTTGAACTCTCTCCAGCCTTCCTTCTTTCTATCCTCCAATCCTTCCTTCATTAATTACTTTTTTACCAATCTGTGTCATGTGTTCCTTAAGTCCTTCTTTTTGCCTGTACCTTCCTTCCTTTATCTTGTCTCCTGCTCATGTCTTCTTTCCTTCTTCTTCCTTCGTTTTACCTTCTCTCTTTGTCATGTCTTTTGTTCATTCTTCCTTCCTTCCTGCTTTCCTTCCTTTCTTATAATGTTTTGAACGTTATTCCCGTCTTTTAACTTTTTTTCCATCCTCCCATTTGTTCTTACTTTCCACCTCTTTGTTTCCTTCCTTTTTTTCTTTCCTCTCTTCCTCATGTTCTTTGTCCGTTATTGTCCCAGTTTGTTTACATTGCTTCTTTCTTCTTTTCCCATCTCTTCCTCATGTTTTTTCCAACCTTCCTTCAATATTTCCTTTCTACCTCTTTTCTTTCAATCTGTCCTTGATTTTCTTAATTTCTTCCTTCTTTTTTTCCTCTGTCTCTTCCTTTTCTTTTCTTCTCTTTATACTGTCTTTTCATCATGTATTTAGTCTCTTAAGTCAGGGGTTCCCAAACTTTGCTATGCCAAGGACCCCCATATAGCATTATCCTCTGACGGGGA
This sequence comes from Pseudochaenichthys georgianus, assembly GCF_902827115.2. Lineage (NCBI taxonomy): Eukaryota > Metazoa > Chordata > Actinopteri > Perciformes > Channichthyidae > Pseudochaenichthys > Pseudochaenichthys georgianus. Next base: position 23,951,638 of record NC_047524.1, read on the forward strand.
CCCCCCTGTTGCAATTTTTTTAATTATGTCTACAAGTGCCTCGCGATGGAGCATGCAGTGTGTTGCCACTACATTTTGAGCCTTCTGCCTGATTTAAGCTGTCACTCCGCTTTTTTTGCCTGTCATAGCCCCACTGCCCCATCTGAACACACACCCACACAACGAGACCAGTCAAGTCCATTTGAGATGATGTACTCATCTAAAACTTGGAAAATGTCTCTTCATGTGGTCCTACCTTCCAGTGCTTTGCAAAATAATATGTCCTCAACAAAGTTGTCTTCTGAAATAAATCTAATGCTGTATGCAAGCAATTCTGCGTCATTTGCTACATCCGTGCTCTCATCCAGCTGCAGAGCGAAATATTCACTAGCTCTCACTTGCTCCAAAAGCTGGGCAGATACTCAGTTTCACTCTCAGTAGTGGCAGCTCGATTCTGATTGGCTTGAAGGGCGGTCGTGTGATTCAAAAACAAAAATATTAAAAGATTGGCATCAAAGGACACATAGATTGATAGATATGCAGTTATTAATAACATCTAAAAAAAAAAATTAAAATTAAACTTTAAAAAAAAAAACACTGTCTTAAGTAATGTATTCCTGCTCTCCCTTGTTTGCTCTTGTCCCTTCCTTCATCCCGTCGGTATTACTGTCATCTTTGTTCCTTTTTCCATGTGTCCCATTTTTTCTCCACTGTTATTTATTAGTTTTCTCCTTCCTTCCCTTCTTCCACTTTTACTTCCATATTCCTTCCCTCACCCCTTCCTCCTGTCTGTCCTCTGTTCCTTACCTATTCCCTCATCTCTGTCTGTCGCACCATGGATTTCCTGGTGAATATGAGGAGCTCACACACAGACAATGATAGCTGGAGATGAGGTTAGGACTGACATTCCCCTTAGGACTGGCGCCTGGCACAGAGCCCTTGTAGAATATTCCAAATTACGTGAGAAGCTGCAGATAATAATACCTGTTTTATAGGTTGACAAACCCAGGGAACTGTGAAGGACGAGCAGGGTCAGGTGAAAACACACACGGGCTGTAAAGTGTGTTTCATTGGCAGGGTGTTCAGATATATGAGAAGTGGGTTGATATTGAACTGAAAGAGCACACTATGATTATCCCAAATTGTCCTAATTATTTTCAGATATCATTACATTACATTACATGTTACTTTTTAGACGCTTTTATCCAAAGCGACTAACATACTCAATACTGTGGACAATCCCCATAGGAGCAAGACATTTGGGGTGAAGTGTCTTGCCCAGGGACACAACGACATGCTGACTGCAGTGGGGTTTGAACCTGTGACCCCCTGATCCCAACATCAAGGCTCTATCCACTGCGCCACACGCCCATATCATTTTTATATATTCACTAATTCTTGCTAATTGACTGCCACAAGGTATGTTTTTGATGAATAGAGTAAATATGAAGCCTATAGACTGGCAAGCATTTGACATTTATCTGTCGATTAACTTTGTTTTCACTTTAATTGATTCCCTTTAGATTGATGATTTAACAATATTCACTGTATTGACACAAAGGGTGCTTTTTGTTAAAGCTTCTGCTAATGAACAAAGTCATGCAAAAATATTGAGGCTGCTAAAATGAACATTCAGAGTTTTTGACATTCAGACCAAACTTTCAGATCCATCAGCTGATCAACATAACCCCCCCCCCAAAAATGGGACTCACATTGTTTCATTTACAGCAGGTCTTTGTGTCTGCATTATAAGTGACACATTTAGCAAAAACAATGTTATCCTGCAATTAAATAAGGCTATATTCATTTGTATTATTAGGTGGTAGTATATTTTTTAAAACAGAAGACATGGTTGAAAAACATGCTTTTAGGGTAGACCTTCAGCAACAATAGTCAATGCGTCTTATAATTATATCTATTAGGAATGCAAATAAGGAGTTTATGCAGGAAAGGTAACTTTAGGTGTGTTTTAACCTTGACTTTTCATCCTATGTCTTCAGTGTCTTACTGAACCAACTACAATGTAATCCTATCAGGGAAATCATGCACTGTAAATGCATGTGTGAGTTGGAGAAGAAAGGTGAAATGTGAATGTCCCCCAACAGTCTAAACCTATAGAAGCATAGGGGCTTGTCCAAAGTAAACCTGAGCCTGCCCTAACTTTGAGCTTTATCGAAAAGGAAAGTCTTAACCCTGCTTTTAATTGTGGAGATGGTGTCTGCCTTCCCGAAACACAAACTGGAAGCTGGTTCCACAGAAGAGGAGCTTGATAGATGAATGCTCTGGCCGCCATTGCACTTTTGAAGACTCTAGGGAACCATTAATAACTCTTGGAAGGTAATAGTGGGGAAGTTGTGTACAAAAGAGGATGTTACCTGGCCAGGGAGCAAGTACAGAGCAGCTTATACAGGAGTAAAATGATCCTATTTTGTACAGTGTTGAGAGACGTGTTGGTACAGCCTGATAATCAGGAATTACAATAGTCCATGCCTTGAAGTAACAAATGCATGGACTTCAATCAATCAATCAATGTTTATTTATATAGCCCAATATCACAAATGTTACATTTGTCTCACTGGACTTCACAGTTTGTACAGAATATCAGTACGACAATACGACACCCTCTGTCCTGAGACCCTCACATCGTACAAGGAAAAACTTCCGGAGAAAACCCACAGTTTAAAGGGAAACATGGGAGAAACCTCAGGGAGAGCAACAGAGGAGGGATCCCTCTCCCAGGACGGACAGACGTGCAATAGATGCCGTGTGTAAATCGAAGAGATAATTTTACAGCACAGGTAGACCATGTTTGGAAATGCATGTGTCTATAATAAGAAGATGAATCCACGAGGATGTCAACAATCCTGTGGGAGCCATCAAGGAAGTAGTATGACTTGTATTATTGCATAATTTTGAGTCAAGATATGCTGGATGTTCGCGATGTAATTACTGCATCATTTGTAAATGATCAGTGAATACTAGTGATAACAGATAGTAATGTATTATTCAAAGGAAAATATCCTGCTGTGTCTTTCCAAAATCAGGCGTCTTGCCTGGAGGAGGACAATGATCAGTCTATCACTTCAAACACACACTAATTGATTTGACAAATAGAGATCTTCCTTGAGTGCACCCCCACACACTCAATCCTCCATCATATGCATTTTAGTAATAGCTAATGGAATATGGATATGATCCTAATAGGTCTCTCCTCAATATATTGAGTAAGTCTAACTCCGGAGTGATTGTATTACATTCTAATGAGCTCTGTTGTTTTGACTTTCACAATTACATGTCCTCTCTGATTCTCCACTTTTGAAGTCATGATTAATATGTAGAACACAACTCTGCCATAGAATGCATTTGGACATCTGTTGTTTTTGAATGACAAGCCACCATTTGTACAATTTTTGTTGATTTCAAGTCAAATATAATACACTTTTCAATTAGCCAATCAGGGAATTAAAACATAATGATTGTTATTAAGAGGCGGACAAGATGTTTGAATGGATTTAAGGCGGTTTTGTGGTGAGCAGATGGTAAATAAATATATTGGATCCTTATTTGAGTTCTGATGGCATAGCCTGACAATATTTTGGGGAAATCCATTATTTGCATGGTGGCATATCGTTCAATCTATTTGCTGCCATGACAGCCCCTCGGCCTTAGCTCTTGTTCTTTAGTTGATCTTAGGGTTAGGGTTTCTCTCTTTCTCTTGCCTTCTAGATTTCATGGTAACACCTTCTTGGATTTCATTTATATTGGATAGTTCTAGATTGCCGCTCTATTTGAAGTCTGCATTGGTAATGGTTTCTGGTATGGACAACCCCAAGAAGCATCTGAAGCAGTGGTTGATGAATGCCTGTAGTTTGTTGACTATGTTGGCAATTTTCAATGTTTTGATCTGTACAACAGAATGGATTTGATGTTTGAATGAAAAATGTTCAGTTTGGTAATAATGTTGCTCTGAAGCAGTCTACATAATAACTTTAACCCACTGACCCTAACCCTAACACAAGATATTTTCATCAGTCCCAAATGCCTAATTTGCCAAGTTTTCTTTAGCAAAAGTTTTGAGCTATTTGTCTACACTTCAACTTGTATGCCTCACTAAATAAGGCCATATCGACCTGCATTTCCCCTGAAAATGACCACTGGCCATACATTGTGAGCTGCAGAATCGTCTCTGCGGATATATTTTGAGAGTGGGAGTGCTTGGAAGCCTTTCCAAGAGATCTGTAAAAAGAATAAGGGGAAAAATGTGTTTTGCTTTAAACATTACCCAAATATATTGAGTTCAAAGCAAACTTGACAGTCAGACAAAATCGGCTACATCCAAGAATCGTGCAGATTATATACAAATTGGCTGTTGAAACTGTAGCTCAGAATCCACCGTGGTGCTGTTTGTGTCTCTACCTACTGAGCTTTGATCAACAACATTTCTGGATGGCGAGAACCCTGAATAGCTCCCCCTCCTGCAGCAGCTATTTATGAACGTGTCCCAAAACTGTCACCCTAGATGAAGGGTGCAGGATCGAGTCAGCCTATTCCTCAACAATCCTTTAATAGTCTAAATACTCCTGTGATTTAGCTGAGCCACCCTCAGATTGCACTGCCTGCTTTGTGAGCCATATTAACCTGTCTCATATGTGTGAATAAAACTGTAAGGAACATGTTGATTATCATACTGTCATCATTGCTGTTCAGACAATGAAGGTGAAGGTTAGACAGCGCCTTGGGTTGCAATATGTGCTGCTACACAGAAATACTTTTATTTGTGTAACAGTATACAGGGAGTTAATGAAGTGCTATATAGGCTTCGTTCTATGATAAATACAAATCCACAGGCGGGCCTGGGGTAGAAACTAGGACATTCACTGGATATCTCAGGTGAATTGAATCCTATGGTGTCCCTGACTATGTACTGAAAAGATTGACAAGTTGACTTTAATTAAATGTTTTATGTCAACTAAACAATATTAGGTTCAACTTAAGAAGTTAGACTTTCATCTAACTTAATTATTTGACATGATACATTTAATTAAAGTCAAAATGTCAGCATACCCAAATGGATTCCTGGTTGCAGAAACTGAAGGAATAAACCAGTGGCTTCAAATGCGTACAATCCCATTGTTGTTGATAGCTTATGATATTATATTATTCCATTAAGCATTGTTGTCCATGCTTTTGGGATTCAATATTGTGTAGTGCTGCCTGTCATTACACGTTACCAAGAAAACATGCTAAGAAATGACATTGTTGGCATTTCAAGTAGTTTGTTGTTTTTTCAGGTTCAAAATGGGTTCATCCAGTCATGCAGGAACTTGATGGTCAGACGACATATTTTCTTTAACTGCATAATAAACCAAGAGGTTTTGACTCCACCGGACTCGCTCTTTGTTGGTTTTCAATACGGAAAAGTTGTGGATATAAGCTTGTAACGGTTGCCAAAGTTTCAGAAGTGGATTAAATAAGATTGTTTCTTCCAATATGGAATCAATTCATTCCATCACACTCCAGCTTTATCAAGACAAATTGCTATTGGTCAAAAACTGGAATATATATTTCACCAAAGTTGAGCTAGACAGGAATGATTTGTACATATTCACTTGTATTAATCATCGGACTCCATTTCCGGCATTTTTCATGTTCAGCAATTCAGCTTAATTCACCAAAGGAAACACTGGTGTGAGAGAGCTGTTGTGCTGCGGTCGCACTGAGGCAGCAGAATGAGACAAACATGATAATCACATTATATTCTGTTTGGGGAACGTTGAACCATTATTCCAAGATGGTAAACTCCATTGAAGTCCCACCAGAAATGGAAATTAAGTCTTAATTAGCTATTTGTGTATTGCTTTGTAAACAAGGGAAGCCAAACACAACGTAAGTGTTGATTCTTTTTTAATTAGCTGCATCAATCGCATTAGTGTTAATTTTGTTTTGTTATGACTGTCAGTTATTCCTTTGTAGTAATTTTTGCCAGACGTTTGTGGACACTGCTGTGATTCTTCCCATAAAATAAGATATTTTGAATCTGTCATAAATTCCTAATTAGTGGAATACTGACATACTTGTTTTCACCATACACTTCTTCAAAATGGCGTGAATGCAACATTTGTCTCACGTAAAAGTGTCAGCCAGACTAAGTGCAAAAGCAGCTGAAAGCTTTTTTAGCCTAAAAGTAATCCCAAGAGTTCTTGTGTCACAGAATTCCCAACATACAAAGAAAACATCTATATAGCAAACTATTCCAGGTTTACCGTGATGTGATCAGGTTCTAATCTGGTTTATGTTGGAATTGTGTCTGTGCAATATGTCCAAAAGTCATTACAGTATATCAATCCACAAATTCAGCTCACTCAAAATACTGTTATTAATTTACTTTTCCAAATTAAATTGCTGTGTTAGAAGAGCAGCAAAGTGTTTAGATGGAAAAAATAACCAGCAAAATTACAAATCAAAATTATGAACAATTTCCATCAAATATTAAGTGTTGATGCATTTTAAATTTTAGATACAGCCAAGTCACTCCACAGAGAATTTCAGAAAATGTCCTTGTTGCTCCTCAATTAGGCTCAGTGTCACGGTTAATGTGCTCATATAAAAGCTGTGTGTTATCATGGAGAAGTGGTATTGAATTTAATTTCAATACAGGAAATGCCTCAGCAGTTATTTTCTTTTATGAATAATCTCTGCAGTTTTAATACTCTAGGCACTGGGGAAGACATGTATAATGGTATGAAACCGAACCCGTCAGTTTTATTAGCTATCGTTAACTGGAAGTGCAGAAAGAGTATCTCTGACAAGCAAGATGAATATCACTGACTCATGAGTGCGTTTTACCCTACAGCTCAAGACCACTCCGGAACCATCAAACTACCGAAGCCTCTAACAGAATGTGGAATCAGAATCAGATCCCACAAAACACAGTGTCAGATAGTCGAAGCCAAAGTTTTCTCCAGATACTAAAAAAGACATGGACAAAAACACCCAAGCAGAGTTCCACAAACTCTCAGCTTTCTATGGTTGTATAACTTTTAGATTCTCATTGTCAAAATATCCTGATGAAAGCTCAGACATGTGTGGTGTCCTTTGCTGACAGTGCCTTGATCTATGAATTTCATTGTGAATGTCATTGTATAGGAATGGGTCATATGTGTTGGAGGACTTGTTGATTCATTATCATGTGCTATAGAGTGGTGAAGATGTATGGTATGCCGACCCAAAAGTTAGCATTGCAAGCAATGGGATTTTCGGTACATTTCCAATAAGACTACCCTTATAAAGGATTCACAAAGGGTTTATAATTAGGTTATGAATTAGGTTGTAAACACTTTATTAATCATTAAGAACCATTTAAAAACCAGTTCTAACATAGTTTTCATACATCAACACAGGCTCACTACTTGGCAAGATGACTAAGCCTTATATTGGCTACTTAGCGAGAATCAACTCAGTGAGCAAAGGATACCAAGGATGCTGGCTGATGAAGAAGACGAAGTAAGCTAGGTAGCCAATATAAGACTTGTACAGATAAACGTGGGCTCACTATTTGGCAAGCAACCGGTCACAGGTGCCCTGTTTATCTCATGTCTTATGTAAGGGATAATGTGCAGTGACGAAGCAGAGGGATCTAGATCGGCATGAAGGTGTTCTTTTCCCCATAATGACCAAGTCGCTGCACATTATCCCGCTTATTACATGGCCCCATTCTCAACAAAGTAACGTTATGAGTCCCAATATTAATTGACATGCTTTTATGGATTTAGAAAATGATTTTATTGATTTAAAAAATAGTATATTGATTTAAATTGACATGCATCCGCTAAGAAAAATAGTCCGTTGTTACCGTTTGAACTAACGTAGCAATGGCAGGAACTGCTTCGATAGCGTTTTTGAGGAGCTTTTTGATTACAGATTTGAAAACATCGCTGCTTGCTTTAAAAGTATCACAATTCATTATGTCAGACTTTGGAAAGTATCTAGATATCCCTGCCCTAATGCCAAAGTAACTGGCAACTGAATATGTGTCGCCGTTTGATGTCTATGTCTGGACCGCTGCGTAAAAAGGAGGGTTTCCGCCCGTTACTTCTCCGCTGTTTTCTTATCACTCTTGTCTTGTCAGTTAGAAAAGCAAACTGCATGCAGTTTGCTTTTCGGCCAAACTGTATACAGTTCAATCGAACGGACTTGTTTGTGCAGATGTAAGCGTCCTTAACAACGGTCAATAAGTGCTTGACAGCGGTCTGTCTGTTCTGGATTAACAATATGTCACGTGTTCTGAATTGACCAATCAGAATCGAGTATTCAACTAAGGCGCCATGTAATAAAAAAGCGTATTAATGATGTATAAAGTGTTCACAACCTAATTAATAAATGAATTACAAACTATTCATAAACCCTTTATCAGGGTAGTCTTATTGTAAAGTGGTACCGGATTTTCTGATATGGATTTCTGTATATCGCAGAAAATAAACTCTGTGGCAAACACAAATGTATGATACTTAACAGGTCGAGGTGTTAATACATTTGCCAGATGTAAATAGCTTACAAATATCACCGCCACTCAGCTAAAGACAGACTTTTTAAAAGATTCTTGTTAGCAACCACCATTTTTACATAGAAGATCATCGATTCACCAGTTGGGTATTTACTGACCTATTTTATGTTGTTGAACAAAACGTGAACATCTCATGAGCTTGTGTTATCCACAGACCTTATTTCAGGCATCAAACCACAATGACATTCATAAAAACGCTAACTTCGAGACGATGGAACCACATGTTGTAAAATGCTTAATCATGCATGGGTTTTAGGACTCATTCCTATTAACTTTCATGTACAACTTGCACAGTTGTAAAAGGAGGTCTCAGGGAGTGCAGATTGAAAAACTAGGCATTATAATATGTCAGGTACTGATAAGAATGAAGTTCAGATGTTGACAATGAGATGATCTTTTTTTCAGCTAAGGTTGGTCTGCTTTTTTTTTTTGTCTGTTCCAAAGCAAGACATCACTAAAACATCACTTCAACGTCCTATGAAACTTGGATATTGATAGCTCAAGCATTAGGGCATAACTTACTCATAATTGGGTCATCGGGTCGTGCAACTCCCATTGAATACATGACATGAATCTGGAGTTTCTGAGATCTACAGAGCTAGGGAGGAGTATTTTAGGATGGTGCCACACCCATGCATGGCATCTGTGCATCCTTATTTCTGCCAATGGTTATACACTGAGGCAAAGTTAGCAGTAATGTATAAAGAAAGGCAACAATGCTCTGATACAGGCAGTGGAGAAGAAGAGTGAAGGATTGCAAACTTGAAACAATCCAGAATTGAACCAGAAAGGAAATGCATCCAACACGCTTGGTGCTGACTTCAATTATACAAACAACAATGAGGTCTGGTGTGTCGTTTTGAATGTAAACTAAGTCCTCGGATCACCTTTAAAAGTATATCTAAATAACTTGTTTAACTGTTTAATATATAATAACGGTTTTCAGATAATGATGTGAAATGCCATAGCAGTTAAATTGTTTGTAGATCTCAGTAACGTCAGTGCCTTAATCTGCTTTTTATATTAAACTGTACCTCTAAGGGATTTTGAATGCAATATCAGTTATCTTCACCTGCATTTCAGTGTACATGCAGCAGGGGAAGGTGCAATCAATCATCATACAGTGTGGGCGTACACTGACATTTAATGCCATCTTGGGATCATTTTCAGCAAAACTCCTTCATGGGAGTTTGCATTACAACAACTACTGTAATGAGATTTTAGATTTCCTTTAATTTCCCTCGCATACTCCCAGTTGGGTTAATAGCACTGTATGTAAAGATTATGTTATCCTCTAATGAAGACAGTATTGTCTTAAATCACTCCCTAGGTTTAATGAAACACAATATTTCTCAACAGCTAAATATTATTGTATAAGCAATCCTCAAAAGATAACCATTTAAAAAGACAATTGTACGAAGTATCACTGTCTGTAAAATGATTTACCCAAAGCATATTACGAAAAAGTCATAAAGATTAAACATTTGACACATACACATCTTCTCAAAAAATGAAATAATCAGTAGTTGCGCTCACAGTAAATAGGAACAAAAAAATCATTGATGAACTAGATAAAACCATCCTTGAGAGGTTAGAAAAATATCTTGTGATTAAAACTACTTCATGTGATAAAAAACAAGCCTTTCTTCAAACTTAATTAAAAATAAAAGGGATCTTCACGGAATTAGTCATGCATGTGGATTCAAATAGATACATTCTCCCATGTCCAGTAGTCACACGGAAAGAAAAGCAACCCACTGGTCTTTTTTTAGATTGTGACTGAGCGACTGCTGACAAAGCTCTTCATGTTTTATTGATCAAAGGAGCTATTGATAGACTGATGTGCATTTTTTTCTCTATCTTATTAACTAATGACACACATTATGCTGCCAGACAACAACAGTCCCACATCATGCAAATGTGGAGCAACCTTTCATTTGCCTCTGCAGAGCATCATATGGAGCACACACTGTTCCCTTCATTCATGTATCTCCGGGGTGCATCTTGTTGTTTCCGTCAGCAGCTGGTTTGCAGCAGTCTGCAAACAGAATGCTACAAACATCAGTGCGTGGCTCATTGTTATCAGACTTTTGATTTCTTCCCAGAGAGCTGTTCACTCATATTTCACTGACTGACAGCTTTGTGAATATTTTATTGAATATTTGATGTGTGTTTTCAAGAACTCTATCAGATGTGTGAGACAGGCAGAGCAGCACCTCAGCATGTCATGTTTCAGACCGGTTTGAAACGGAATCACACTTTTATTTCAGTGGACGATGTTTAAAGGGGCCCTATTATGCTCATTTCCAGGTTCATATGTATATGTTGTGTCTCTACTGTGACATGTCTCCATGCTTTATGTTCAAAAAGCTCTTTATTTTTATCATACTGCCTGTGCTGCAGCACCTCTTTTCACCCTCTGCCTGAAACAAGACCCCTGTCTGCTCTGATTGGCCGGCTCTGTTGTGATTGTTCAACCGCTTAGCATATCATGTACAATGTGTTGGAGCCCTTGCCAATAGTAGCGCAAGTGTTACATACTGATGTCACTATATTACAATATATTATTATTGAGCACAATAGAGGCGTTTCCGGCAGGGAGGGGTGTGACTGAAAGAAACTTCCTCTGGAGGGAACTTTGGAATTTTAGCATTTAACCGTTAGCCACAATGTTATCAGACGGTTTGATCAGTCTTTGGGAGCAACGGATTACAGGTAACCAGATTACGTAATCAGAATACAAAAAAAGGTAACTGTTTTGTCCTTACAGTAAGATAAAAAGAAATATCTAATCAGATTACTGGTACATTTCTAAAAACTGCCAGCAGGATTCAAATGTTACTAAAAACTAAAAAGAGCATATTGTGTTTGTTGTAAAAGGATCAGATGTGATGTATGCTCTGTAAACTGTATTGTTCTATACTTTCAGTGAATCTATACGCCTGCTGCATGCATTTGCTTCATGGTTTTTACTTTCTGTGGCTCATTTGTTTAATTTTAATTCATTAGTTCAACCTATATTTTCATAAAATTGTGCGTGTTAAACAAAAAAATTAGCATTTTCTTTCAGCTCAGATTTTATGTTTGCTTTTTCAAACTGTAGTATGTGCTCATGTTTTTCAAATATATATTCAAGAGAATATCTTTGTTCTTTGGACTGAAAAATAAGCCATCATCTTCTGTAATATTTGTAACATTTTTCACATTTTATAGACCAAACAATTAGCCTATAATATAGAAAGTAATAGGGAACATAGTCATGAGTTTCAGCTCTGCTAAACTTTCAACTGTGAATGTTATATTAACTTTTTTAACCATGTGACTATTTCCCAGAATACAAGAGAACTAAAGTGATTGTGTGCCATGAGTAGAGATGATAAGAAAGAGAGGTTGCCATGTATTCATACTGCAGGCCGACCTTTTGAAATGCCATCCTTTGTCTTCAAAGACTGACCCCATGCCACCAGAGAGCCGTTTCACCTCTGCAACACCAACTACATACATGCATTGTCCTTTTGCTGGGGCAAATGTATTACAGTTTTTCCAAGAACTTTGTGAGTGATGGCTTCCCCGGAAAAGGGCACATTCGTTGTAGCTAAATAAACGATTTTCAGGGGAAATGGTGTAGAACTAACCCAGCGAAAGTTGTTATTTTGCATGCAAATGAATATATATCCCTTTGTGTGAACAGGGGAGATAATGCACTGCGGCTTTGCCTGTCTGTATGATGCAAGATAAAATGATGTCATATTAAGCTGGTTTTTAAGGTCTGGTTTGGATGTAATCCAGCTAGTTTAGCATTTACATCCGGCATGCATAAGTGAGTACATTACAACCTGACAGGAGACAAACATGAGCTTCAGGCCGGGGCTCTTTATGTAAACCTCATCCCAAAACAGATTTTACAACAACAAAGAATTTTGGAATTTAAAATGTGTTATTACCCTTGCATACATAATGTATTCCCCCCTTGTTTACTCGTCATAAATATTCTATCTTGTGTTCAGCACTGCAGGGCCTAACTTAGACAGTCAATTACTGTATGCGCCTTCACCATATATCTTGCATGCAAATGAGCCTATAAATACAACGACTCATCTCTCAGATGCATGACTCTTTCGCTGCATTAAACAGTGGGCTGAGACTCACTGTAGGTCTGTCACTGTCTTGAAGTTCTTTATAACACTTATGGGACATGCAAATGTAATCTTCATCTCATGCAATGTCAGAAGTTAAGCCCCTACATAGGCTAGAACTAAAGACATATCATTTTTAAAGTTTTAACTCAGACATAATTTTGCAAGACCGACATCCTGGCTTCAGGAAGTGCAACGGAGAAACTCTGCAAACAAAAGGTGTTTATTTAACTTTGAACCGTTTAGTTGTGAAAAATAAATTCGATTTTAGATATTTATGGATAGAATACTATGTTTGCCATTACTGTAAGTCTGCTTTCTATACTCAAATCCAAATATTATCCATTTACTACCTCATTTGAAAAAAAGTTAGCTAAACCCCAACAAATAACATGAATTGCGGAGTTCGAAGTTTTCAAGCTCCAAGTACTGATACGCTGCTAAGCTAACTTTGGACTAGCTAGTTACAAGAAGTTCAAATGTTTTAAGCATGATTTATCAACCTTGTTTAAGAAAGATGAATAAATAACTCAATTATCCAGATCCCAGTTCAACATGGATATTTCTTCAGTTAAAGATATGGTAACATATTGGGAAAAATCTCTAAACTAACTTTAATTTTAGGTTAAAGGTGGGGTAGGTAAGTTTCAGAAACCAGCTCGAGTGCACTAAAATTTGAAAGTACACAGCCGAAAAGAATCCGCCCCTTCCTTCAGACTTCCTTACAGAGCACCTCCTCCAACACACATGAACATGACGTCAGCAGACTGGTGAAAGTGGCCGCCTGTTGCTGGCGAGTCATTGAAGTACTGCTGCAATGCACGCCCAATGACGGCACAAGATACATTTGTGCGTGCACGAGATGGAAGGCTGACAGACAGGGCGGCAATCCAATCCCGGGCCGGCTAAACGGATTGGTTGTACTTTTTACAGTATTACGGCTTCCACAGATGACATTCTTTTATGGATTTTTTGTCAAAGCACTTCAGATATTCATTGCTATCGGGATGTTAAGAGCATTCCATGGAATATAACAAAAAGTGTATCTCGAGCCGGTTTCTGAAACGTACCTACCCCACCTTTAAGCTAATGCTATCCATTCATATCTCAGCCACCTTTTTACTTATTTTCTATTTGGTTGTATTCAAACCCCATATTTTTTGCACAATTGCAGGAAGAGACGATGCCACATCAGTAATATGAGGATGATACTATTTGTATTAGGGTTAGATCTAGTAGTAACTTTATTGGATTTTTTCCAATTTATGTGATCCAAGAATTTGCACACTTTAATGTACATCATATAATCATTGGCATTCATCAGTTATGTAATTGCTTAATCAGATTTTTTTTTTTATTATTTGCATATCCCGAGTATCTGGGGTGTTGATTTTGATCAAACACAGATGAATTATGTAGCAACGACCCACAGAAGCAATCCACAGGCTGTGTCACCGATGCTGCAGAGCTAAAGATAGAAACAAGAAGAGGTCAAGTTCACTCCGCCTGCACAGAGCCTACAGTGTTGTAAAAACACAGCAGGTTCAATGCAGGGAATAAGCCAGGAGAGTGTTTTGAAACCACGCATGGCATCCATGAAAAGTTTCAGTCTGGCTTCAAACCTATGCACAGCACTGAAACAGCCCTTTTTAAGAGTTTTTAATGATCTGCTCCTATTCCTAGCTACCGACTCAGGTAGCCCAGCTGTCCTGGTGCTGTTAGACCTGACTGCTGCCTTCGACACTGTGGACCATAGCATCCTGTTGTCACGGCTTGAACAGTCCACAGGCATCACAGGCTCTGCCCTTGCATGGTTCAGATCCTACCTGACAGACCGTAGCTTCTCAGTGCAGCTAGGTGCCTTCTCCTCTGCTAAAGCACCTCTTACCTGTGGGGTTCCCCAAGGCCCTGGACCCCATGTTTTTATTTCTCTGTACATGCTGCCCCTAGGCTCAATTGTCACTAAACACAATATTCCCTTCCATTGTTACGCCGACGATGTACAGATCAATCTACCCCTCAATCAAAATGCCAACTCACTACAGCAGTTGATGGACTGCTTGATAGAGATAAAATCCTGGCTGAGCAAAAACATCCTTAACCTTAACGAGAGCAAGACAGAAGTCATCTCTTTTGGACCCCAACCTCCAGCATCTCCGGTTGATATTCTGGGCTCCCTCAGTAAAAACATCCTCCCCTCTGTCATGAACCTTGGAGTGACCTTCAATAGCGCTTTTAAATGTGACAAGCAGGTCAGCAACGTAGTCAAATCCTGCTTTTTTAAAATACGACTATTGGCTAAGACCAAGTCGTTTTTATATTTTAAAGACCTGGAAAGGGTTATTAACGCCTTTGTTACCTCGAGACTGGATTACTGCAACGCTCTGTATGTGGGTACGGACCAGGCCTCAATTAGACGCTTGCAGCTAGTGCAGAACGCAGCTGCACGTCTTCTGACTGGCCATAAAAAGCGTCACCACATCACCCCAATTCTGGCCTGGCTTCCAATTTGGTTGTGAATTGATTTTCAAATAATTGTATTTTTTTTCAAAGCCCTAAATGGGTTGGCTCCGGCATATATAGCAGAACTCCTCCAGCACTACACCCCAGCCAGAGCCTTAAGGTCGGCTGACCAGCTGCTGCTGATAGTGCCCAAGACCAGGCTCAAAACCCAAGGACACCGAGCCTTCACAGCGGCTGGCCCCAGGCTCTGGAACACTTTGCCCCTCGATGTGAGGTCTGCCCAGACCCACATTTGTTTAAATCCTCACTAAAAACACACTTTTTCTCTCTGAGCGTAGTATGACACCTGACTTTTGTAAATGATTGTCTTTTATTGTGATTGTAGTAATGTGTTTTTATTACATGTACAGCACTTTGGCTCGACCAACAATCACTTTTAAATGTGCTATATAAATAAAACTTGATTTGATTTGATTGAAAGGTTTGCTCAAGGGTCAACTGTGTCGCAGAACATAGATTTAAATAGCATAACGCAGTTGAACCTATCTATGTACATTTGGAAAATATTGATAAAGCAGGTTTATCTCTAGAACAGCCTACTCTAATTTATTTTAGAACAGCCATGAGGTTAGGGTTACCGCCAACGCAACAGCAGATACAGTACTGGTAAAAATAGTTCATTGTTTCTAATGATAATTTTTGACAATAACAAAGACTATAATAAAACAAGTTTTTTAAAATTCTGTTTATAAAGTTTATTCATTTTTCAAATTTGGCTTTTTTCCCCCAAATCTTTGAAAATGTGTTAAAAAAGATAAAACAATAAATCAACCATTTAAAATGGTACGTTTAATCCTGACCATATACAAATTATTATTCGATGTGGAACAGAGGCATTTGGCAAAAATGTGGTTAACGCCAAAGCAAACTAACGGAAAACACGCACAGACACACAATATTCTATAAATAATTGAATAATCAATACGCCTCATAATTTGCTAGGATGACGCAATATAGGCGAGTTAAATGTATAAGAATACCTTTTCTGGTGTAAAGATCAAGTTCAAATGTGTTACCTTGTGCGCATGTGTGTAAGTTAATGACATCAATTGAGAACGGGAGAAAAAGGAATTTGTGTCACAGTGTTTGTTCTGTAACTTTGCCAAAGTGTGCCCTAAAATAATAGTATCAAATGATTATGTCTATATTCATCCAACTAGCACACCTCATGTCCAAACTACTCGGTTGACAAGGATGTGGATTGCTGGACTTAAGAATTGAAGTTAAACGAATGAAAAACGCTAGTACTTTGATGTCTACCCACTCCATACTGTTTATGTGAACTTGTCTTTTACATTAGGCCCAATAGCATAAGGTGACTTTAGGGAGTGCTGCTTTCTTTGAAGACTTCATTCATTAGCATTCAAAAGGACGGCCCTGGTCCAACCGCCCAGGGCCCGGATCAAAACATTGCCAACATCAGGGCGGAGGGACGTGAGTAGCATTCTCTCTGACCTTGTGTCTTTGAGGCGCCTCATTTGCAGCTCGGTGTCATGTGAAAATCCCTCTAGATAGATGGTGTCATGGTATACTCAGCAACCTGTCATGTCACGATGATAGGTCTGTTTTCTGAGAGCGATTGGTTTTGATTTGAAAGGACGGTAAAGCAGGTCTTTGATGATCTAGATCCAGGTGGTAATGATGCTAAAGAGGAGTATGTATGTAGGCCCTGCAGAGACTTGTGAAAGACAAGCCAAAGTCAATGAAACTCTTAGGACTTATGGATTTTGCTCACCCTCCCAAATGTTTCCTTGTGCAAGCATACCGCCAACTAATAAGGGCCTTATGACTCAGTCTGTGAACTTTCTCTCTGCTGAGTTAGAGTTTCAAAGGCACTAGAATGATTTTACTTGTCAGAGTTAATTTAGTAGTCATGATTAGTACTTCTTAGTCTGGGAAAAAAGTTGTCTGATGCTCTGGTGCTTTGTGATGTTTCATCAACCCGGTAGTTTGGCTTTCCGACTTTAAACAGAAAGTACCGTTTGTGTCTCTTATGTGGGTGTTGATGACTTTTTTTAAATGCCTTAAAGTGTATTGGTTTATATCTATAAAGAAATACACTTTAAGGAATTTTCAGTAGTATAGGTATGTAAACAATATATATATATATAAATATGCATACAATATATTGGATATACTGTAATTCATTTTCTGTTGACATTTTATTTATTTGTAATATAATATGTTTATTCATGAAAATACAATTTAAGTAACATCTTCTATGAAAACCAAGTTAGAAACATTTGTTTGTATGCTCTCAATAGTAGTTATTAGAAAAAATGAAAGAAAGAAAATTGGAAACAGCCAAAATTAAACATGTTTGACTAAAGGGATAAGGTTTCTAAATCAGAATCTGCCAATTTTGAACAAAATATTCAGCCAATCAAGAAGTGCCAAGTTGTAGTGTAGGTTGGCCAGTCCACCACTTTTGTCCAGAGTAAAGTATCTCAATATCACCTGATTTGTCCTCCCACACCATCGTGATGTTGTTGTTGTTTTGATTTGTAATAGTACGTCTCAACAACTTTTGGATGGATTGCCATGAAATGTGGTACACACATTATGACGTTGAATTAATTGTTATAACCATTGGTGCTGCATTATTTATTTTCTTTGAGTGCTATAATGAGGTAAAAAAAGCCTTGGCTGTATTTCAACTTATTTATTGAACTGATTTAATTCAGATTTACTAGCTCAAAATGAAATTAGATTTCTGATTTGATTCAATGTAATCAATTATCAATTGCATTAGGGTTATTTTAGTTACAATACTAGTATTGATTTGACATGAAAGAGATAAGAGAAATAATGCTGTATTAAAAAGGAAACCTGTTACTCTTGTGATCGATACAAATATTAAGATTTGCATTCTGTAAAACCCAGCTCTAATGAACTAGGACAAAATTAAATATCTGCATGGCCATTGTGAGCATGTTGGGCCACATCAGTATAAGGTCAACACACCTTACAAAGATTGGGGTACTTTCAGAATATTTTACACTAACCCCAACCCGTAACCCATTACAGTTAGCAGAGCCAGATCTCATCACAACATAAATGACATATTAACATGTGTTTTTATAGAGTGAAGTTTGTACGAAAAATGTTGCATTGTTGCAATTATGTAAACATATCAAAGCCTGCATTTTGATGGATTGAATCCTCTTTTATGTGTGTTTGTGCATAAGTAAGTAGCCGATATGTAGCAGAAGATATGCAGAAGTAATACATGTGTAAGATTTAAAGGGTGCTTCTTTTAAACACACTTCATCTCCCCTGAAGGCAATACAGGTTTAAATGTGGATCTGTCTTGTAGTACTCAACCACCTTGCTTATTTATAATGCACACTGAACTCATTAACTTGTATGCAAGGAGTAGGTACAATCTAATTGTAGAGCAACCCAGCAGTCTGCTCTGTCTCTTGTGGGCGTCCAGTTGTGGCTTTGGTTTTGGGATCAGATGTGCTCTTTGTGGCTTGGATCAGATGACTAACCAGACTTAAAATGATCCTCTAAGCAACCCTGTGTGTGTGTGTGTGTGTGTGTGTGTGTGTGTGTGTGTGTGTGTGTGTGTGTGTGTGTGTGTGTGTGTGTGTGTGTGTGTGTGTGTGTGTGTGTGTGTGTGTGTGTGTGTGTGTGTGTGTGTGTGTGTGTGTGTGTGTGTGTGTGTGTGTGTGTGTGTGTGTGTGTGTGTGTGTGTGTGTGTGTGTGTGTGTGTGTGTGTGTGTGTGTGTGTGTGTGAGGTTGTGTTTTTGGCTCAGTTAGTCTATTAGTATGTCAGCAGGATTACACAAAAACCACTGGCCCAATTTTCATGAAACTTGATGGAAAGGTGTAGCATAGCCAAAGAAAGAACCAACAAATAAATTGTGGAGTACATGTCTACACAACAACGCGGGACCTGTTGGTTTAGTGATGTAACTGATATCCAAATTAGCAATAATATACAACAACTCTTTTTTACATGATAGCATCCATGTTTTCTTCCACAATGCGACTTAAAATTCCCAATACACAGAAGTCTTAAGAACTTCTTCCCTACTGTGAAACCGAGATCATCTGAGCAGCATTTGAATGCACCGTTGGCTTTGACGAAGGGCCGCACTCTCTGGTTAATGTACTATTGACATGTGGTAGGAAACCTGGGGGTCCGGTCCCCACAGAAACGTCCTGGTGGTGGCCAGATGGTTGGGGAGGAAAAAATGCAATATTATCTGAATGGCGTTTACAGTACATTACCTCTACCATCGACATCATTTTGCTGTGTCTGAAAAAGAGGATTCCGGAAGGTCAATTGGAGAGAAACAGTCCAGCAGTAAATTCAGCAAGGACATACAGTAGAAGTAGTTCAAGGCACACAAAACTAAGCAAAACTTTCATCACGAATAGAAGCATAGCCTATCATCATTTATTAATCACCTTCCGTGTTACCTGGTCCTTTCATTCCAATGTGTTTTTCCTTCTGGAAAGTCGGAATTAGATCTTAAAGATCTATTCAGAATCACAAAAAGCAAACAGGCTCAGAAAGAAACCGTGACGTGACAAGTTCCTGACTCTATCGCTTCATTTTTTCAGTTTTATGGAAAGGTGCGTACTAACACAAGACCCCCTTACTTTTTTACATTTACATTATGTGTTTTCATTTTATAACACAGACATCCACTTTTGTAGCTTTGGGACTTGCTTTAATAATATGCCAAATGTTTACACCAAAAGCATTAATTTCTCACAGTTTATTAGTGATTAATGTTGTGAACACCAACATGATTATTCTTGGGGTTCCTGACTGAAAAGGTTAAAAACAAGTGCTGTCATTTGTGTAAGTACATATCTAATTGCTTTATAGTATGCATGTTAATGGTATGTTAACGTGTTATTCACAATGTCTCAGTAACTCCTGATGTTCCCATACTGATATATTCTTGCTTGTGAAAGGCCCTGAATGAATGTGTGTGTGATCTTAATTCCTTAATCAACACATTGTCAACACTGGATTCACTGGGCTTTAAACACTGATTTTAAAACGTTTTATTGGCATCCTCCATCCGCCTTGATTGACCCTTGAAGAGTACCAGACAGGCAGCGTTATTGATTGATTACTTCGATGCAACTTATTTTGTATAGAGCGTTCAGAGACACACACAGCTTAATTAATTTGCTTTCAGGCACTCAGTAGCTCACACCTTACTTGAGCTATTTGACATTCATGAGCATGCACACTGCTTGTTTTACGTTGAGAAGCTGACAGCCAGAGCATAGTTGTTGTAGCATTTGGGGTGTGAGTGAAAACAGATGAATTTATGTATCATAGGGCAGACAATACTCAATTTACATATTCCTTACCTTCAAGGTCTCCACATGTAACTGCATTTACATAACTTTAACACCAGAGATGGCTAAAGTACAAACATCCTTTACTCAAGTAGATGTACAGATAGCCTACTCATGTTTAAAAATACTCTGGTAAAAGTAGAAGAACTGACTAAACTTCTTTACTCAAGTAAAAGTAAAGGACTATGGGCTTTGAAATGTACTTAAGTAACTGCCAACTGTTTTAAATAATGTCATTGTTAGCTAATGAATGTTACGAAATTCAAGTTATAAAACTTGAAGTGGTTACCTGTTACAAATACCTTGGTATCTGGCTTGATGATTGTCTCACTTTTAAACTTCATGTCAATAACCTGCTTAAAAAGCTGAGGGTTAGGCTAGGTTTCTTCTACAGGAACAAGTCCTGTTTCTCGCTTGAGGCCAGGAAAAGGCTAGTCACTGTGACCTTTTTACCTGTGCTGGACTATGGTGATCTGATGTATATGAATGCACCTGCCCATTGCCTGGTCAAGTTAGATGCTGCGTATCACAGTGCACTGAGATTTGTGACAAACTGTAAAGCATTAACCCAT
The DNA here is from genome assembly GCF_902827115.2 of Pseudochaenichthys georgianus. NCBI lineage: Eukaryota > Metazoa > Chordata > Actinopteri > Perciformes > Channichthyidae > Pseudochaenichthys > Pseudochaenichthys georgianus. Next base: position 23,972,742 of record NC_047524.1, read on the forward strand.
CACTGTACCCTGTATGCAAGGGCTGGTTTGCTTTCACTAACTGTACGGAGGCTCAGTCACTGGTACATTTTTATATACAAAGCCATGTTAGGGAAACTTCCATCTTACATCTGCTCCCTGATCTCACGGAAAATTGTAAGTGGCTACTGCCTGAGATCGAATGCTGTGGTTTTATTAAATGTGCCAACTGCTAGGACTGTCTTAGGGAAGACAGCTTTTAGATGCGCAGCTCCTCTGTCTTGGAATAGTCTGCAAATTAAATGGAAACTGAACAATCTGGTGCCACTAAATGTTTTTAAAGCTCGGTTGGATGCTAGTCAATCAGAAGCTATTGGTACCTGTTTATGTGGATAATTATGTAAATGATGCTGTATGATGTCCTTTTGTTGTTCTGTTTATGTTTTTATGTTTCATGTCCTACTTGAGCAGGTCTCGCTTGAAAAAGAGATCAATGATCTCAATGGGATTTATCTGTATAAATAAAGGTTTGAAATGAAATGAAATGAACGATGCTAAACAATGGCAATATTACAACGTTTGTATTGGTCCCTCTTCTTTAGAGAAGACCAGGAAATGATGGATACACGGATCATGTTCAAATCAATAGGCACGCAGTGACTCTAAATAATAATGATCACGCCACCAAACACAGATTAAAACTAAAGTAACAAACCTGTTTTGAAAAGTACAGGTATTTTTGTTAAAAATGTAAGAAGTGAAAGTAAAAAGTCGTCAGAAAAAGAAGCAGTGAAGTAAAGTACTGATACCAGAAAAATGTACTTAAGTACAGTAACAAAGTATTTGTATTCCACTACTTCCCACCTCTGTTTAACACCACGGCAAAAGTGAAAAAGGAACACATGCGGGACTCTTTTTCCTCTGTTACATTATGTTACATCAACCATAATCTAGAGTGACAGCTGTTTGATGACCTACAGTATGCGTCACGCAAAAGCAGCATCTCAGTTATGCAGCGTGAAATTGTAACTGTCTCAATTCTGGTAGAACTTTCACAGCTTCATGCCCGTTTGCACTGGAACAATGTTAAGCCCACCACGAGGCAGTGTGGGCACTCGGCTGCTGGAGGTGGAGCGGCTGCTTGCAGGCTCTGGAATCTGGTTCAAGCATATTGTGATGCCAGAATCAAAAGCAGAGGTGTACTTGGCAACTGCTAACAGCTATAAACATGGATGTCGGGATATCTCTGTGGCTTAGAATCACCCCGCACTGCAGAGAGAGAGATTGTCAATGGGATTCTGGGAGGATATTCTGCATTCTTGTCACAGAGGCAGAAATCCCATCATGACGTAACAAGTGAAATGGGTTGCCAGAGATAGCAAATTGTTGTATTTTCGTTTAGTTTATTTTAATGAATAGATTGAAACCCCAGGAAAAGTTTGACTTCAGGACATATGAAGTTGTTTTTATCCATCTTAATTTATTAACTAACTTTAAATCTGCCAACATCTTCAGTTCTTTTTTTAAGGTATTCAAAATGGTCTGGTTATGTGGTCATTGATGTTTGCTATGGGAGGTAATTGAGCCAATGAGGGTTTTTATGTGGAATTATTTATCTGGATGTCATGTTCCTGTGCCAGAAACCTGTTGACTTGACTTGAAAAATATCAAGTCTTAAATAACATTTTAATATGTACCACTCAAAATGCTTTGCTTAAACACTGTTTTTAGATTTTAGGTTCAAAGCCAAGTTGTTTTGAACAAGATTTTACAAAAGTCTCTTACATTTGCACGTACATGAATCTGTGCATATTCTATCCCAGGGAGAGTCCACATCCTCACCTACGTACGTTAACAAATACATTTTATGTTTGAAAATATAACACCTAATCCATTTTTTATACTTGCTGCAAACTCTTTGCATAGAGAGGTTATCCTTGTTTGTGTTCCTTACTGCAATGTAGAGTTCTATTAAGAAGTAGAATGATGAGTAAAAAACGATTTTCTTTTTTTTAAATCTGAGTTTTCTCAGGATCATTTTAAGTATTCGTGGACAAATATATATTGTTTTTGTCTTTTGGATGAACAGACCCTTAAAAAGAATGCACATTAGTTGATAAACGGGCAGATGGAGAAAGTGCCAACGACGGTCATTTGTCTGGGATCAGGCATTCTGCTTCTTCATTATGGTAGGCCGCTGTGACACAGTGCTTATTATCCAGCATCACACTGGCACTGTTAAACTTATTTTGTCTTTTACCATAAGACTCCAGTGTTTTCCCTGTCAGCCAGTTGGATTATGTGTCATTTATTTTTCTACCCTGACTGTGTGATTTGGCAAAGATGGACGCCTGGCAGATGCAGACCTTAGAAAGAGCTTTGTTTGAGCAGAAGGATGTATTGGTCTGTGAAACAGCACTAATTGCATGGAGACTTTAAAATTGCTTTTGTTTATTCACCTCGGCCGACATAGCCTCGAGCCAGAATGCACAATTTGTATCCAAATAAACATAATGAAAGCTTGTTCTCTACCATTCTCTCTGTGTTTTCTTTTTATCTTATCTTTGATGAAAGGTTGAAAAGCAGCATTGGGTTTTTTGAGGACGCTAGCGAGGACGCTAGCAATGACTTGCTTACGGAATTTTGATGAGTCAATGTATGAATGCTGTATCATTTATCCCGAGGGCTATATTTTGCATTCCTATAACTTCACTGAACAAAAATATAAACGCAACACTTTTGTGTTCGTCGTCCATAACATACGCCTACCCATACCATAACCCCACCACCACCATGGGCCACTCAATTCACAACATTACTCTAACCCTAACCCTACCCCTACCCTTAACCCTACCCCTCACACCAGATACTGACTGGTTTTCGGACCCCCCCAATAAAGCAAAAATGCACGTTTCAGAGTGGCCTTTTATTGTGGCCAGCCTAACCCCCTAAACGCACCAGGAGCGTCTGCGCTGCGTTACGGCCGCGCCGCGGCCTTCGCAAAGATCGCGGCCACTCTAATCAATGGGTGCTATACCCATTGCTCGAAGCGGCTCGAAGCGTCCCAGAAGCTCCTCGCCGCAAGGAATTTCTAAAATATAGGATGAATCCTATTTTTGACGCGGCGCAGCGCGGCGCAGGCAGGAAGTGATGAAAATCACCTTGTTGTCTGCTTTGCTGGTTGAGGGGGTGCACCCTGGAACACCGGATCCTTCTCCTCCCCCCCACCACCGTCTTTCAAGTAGGAGAATACATGCCAGCGGTCTCCTCCGGTTTACAGGCACTGTCAATTATATATATATACAAGAATTATGATGATGAATGCATATTTTTTTACCACTAAAATACAGCAACACATCTTTGATTCATGTCGTTTATAACTGGAATATTACAATTATTATTAACTGTGTCTGTAGTCTACAACACAACAAAATAGGAAATAACAACAATAAACCCGATTTAAACAGACACAAACATAAACCATTTAACTACGTAGACTACTACTTGTAGAAGTACAAATGTCCAGGAAATATTCCAAAATCAACAACAACTGCGAGGCTGCACACACGACGACGCTCCGCTTCTGCAACGTTTTGAAACGCGCCTGGTGTGTTAGGTCGCAGGAGGAGGTCGCAGCGTGGCGCAGCCGCAGCGCAGCCGCAGCGCAGCCGCAGCGCAGCCGCAGCGCAGCGACGCTTCTGGTGCGTTTAGGGGGTTAGGCACACCTGTGCAATAATCATGCTGTCTAATCAGCATCTTGATATGCCACACCTGTGAGGTGGGATGGATTATCTCGGCAAAGGAGAAGTGCTCACTAGCACAGATTTGTGAACAATATTTGAGAGAAATGGTTATTTTGTGTATATAGAAAATGTTTTAGATCTTTGAGTTCATCTCATGAAAAATGGGAGCAAAAACAAAAGTGTTGCGTTTATATTTTTGTTCAGTGTAACTAACTTCCAAACAGTTTCTTCTGTCAGGGGACTCCTTTGAAACATTCCCTGCAAAGATTTTGGATTTTAATCTGTCTATCTGACCCTGATGTGCTCAAACTTATTCACCCTTACTTATTTATCATTTGTATTCTCCAGACATGAATAAAGGTCACTGAAAGGTATAATTACCAAACCGAATGCAACGAAAAACTGTTTATCTGCTCACTCTATAGTGCAGTTTGAATGTCTGATCATTAATTTCACTTTGGTCATGGCCAGCCAGTGGGCTTTTGGTAACAGATACATAATAGACCAAAGTACACATTTGTTAATTTAAATGTCTTTTTTCCCCCCCATTGAATCCTTTAAATCACAAATGGTTTGTTAAGCAGACAATCTTCTACATTCATAATCATTCATCACAGAAAACCAACTCTGAACCCCCATGATAGTAATAAAGTTAACATATTATTTAACTAACTTGTCTAATATTTGTCTATTATAGTTTACTTTTCATTCGTGAAGTATGACGCTGTGCTGTCAGTACGCTTCTCCCTGTTTGTGATTGGTCAAAAGTTGCTCACCCCGTCCCTTTCATGTGAACGGGCTCTCGGCAGGACAGAGAAACCCGGGATTGAGTTACTGAGTTGATAACCAGCGTCGTAGGCATACTTGCCCACCCTTCCGATTTTTGCAGGAGACTCCTGATTTCATTGCCCTCTCCCGGTTTCCTCCCGGGATCATATTTCTCCCGCATTTCTCCCAATTTCTGACAAAATCAGATTTACTCACAACTGTTTCCACTCGGACTTTAATACAGCTACACCATTGTTTGGTTTCCATGGTAGTGCGTCTCTTTACTAGCGCGCAACAGAAAGTCTGAGAGGGTGTTCATTATGGTGAGGAAGATAGTCACAGAAAACAGAACAAGAATGTACAACTCGACCCTCTGCTCACTCCTTTCCTGTAAAATACAGGTCCAGCCCACACATATGCTCCATCAAGGATGGTGCTACAGGCCGCAAGGCATTGCACTTACAACTACAATAAGCATGTGGAGATGTTCTTTTCATCTTTCAAAGTCCGTTTCCCCGCTGCGAGGCTCCGGCGCTAACAGTTCTAACAGCTTGAAATTCACCCAATTTCTGAGGTCCCAAGGTTGGCAAGTATGGTCGTAGGACCGCTTAGCGGGATCTCGCTTGTTAGGGTTTGTAAAGCCAGATAACTCAGAGATATCCAGGGTCTGTAGAACTGGCTTAGTAGTACAGGCCACTGATCGATAAGGCTAAGCTAACCTGTAGCTGCTCCCTCCACACTCACAGCAACTTCATACAGACATAAATAAACAACCCAGTCTCACGGCATTTCGTGTTCACCAACACGATTTTTAATCTATTGATTCGTGTTCACCATCACGATTTGCCCCTTTTTTTCGTGTTGCACACCACGATTTTAAAAGCAATGTATTTCTACTGGTAACGTGTTTCGTGCCTGCAGGCTGCAGCACGTCTTTTTCTCCGGTCGGGTCGTGGAAGACCGGAAGCTGTGTGGTTCATAAAAACATGTTCTTACTCAATATCAAGCCACAATTATTGCTTTTATTTTAAATCGTATAATTTCGGACTTTTGTTGCCGTCTGTGAGGAAAATAAATGGGGCTCAGAGCCTCAGGATACTGAAATCTGTATTTTTAAATATTTTTTTCCTTCTAATTTGTTATTCTTTTCAAAATAACACACTGTTATTTACTCACCAATAACACACAATTATCCTTGCTTTTATTTATTGATTTAATTCCATAATCTCGGGCTTTTTTGGTGTCCGTCAGGAACTGAATTTCAAAATAAAAATAACCGGAAACAGACGTAGGCCTATAAGGGACATTTCGAGCATCATTGCGATTGTCAACATTTCTGAGTTTAGGATGGCCGAAGACACTACACTACCCATAATCCCCAGCTATCGTTTAGGACTACAGTTCCCGTAAGGTTACGCAGAGCGCCGAACAGCTGTGTGAAATGGAACGAAACCACGCCAGACTATCCAAAACTGGAATCGAACACCCCTCCAGAACTACACATGCTGGCTATTGTGTTTCGCAAAATGTTCTATGGGACGTCTCTACTGAACGTTTTCGTTTTTCCCACAATTAGAAGTTGCCATTATTAAACACATTGGTGTTATCAAATGTAAAACATATAATTAATAAATGGGTGAAAATCACTTGTGTCCATAATGCGCAGCATTATATTAATGCCGTATACCCACATGACAGCTCATTGCTACTTTGTAATTCTACTCCACTACAATTCAGAGGTTAACCTGGTATTTTTACTCCACTGCATTTATTTGAGTTACTTTGCAGATTCTGATTAATTATGTGAAATATAAACAACCCTTAAATCAGACTTTAGTTACACCTGAGTAAAATTCAGGTAAGGTGATTGTCAAGGGCCAACAATCAGGAGAGATATTTGATAGTTGGTGCTTGAGAAGACTAAACATGTATCTGCAATTGACATGAATGGAAACAAGTAATAAAGTATATTCATTACTCGTTATTCTCTACTAATAGTTAATTAAAGACTGTATATTATGGCTATTTTGCACATCCCTTTCAAGATTTTCAAAGGTTTATTGACATATCATACACAACTACGGTGTAGTTATGCAATGAATGAAAAACTTGGGTCACAGGTTCCTCAACAGTGCATTACAAGACATCTATCAATATTTCATTTCATTTAATTTCAAACCTTTATTTAACCAGATTGGTCCCATTGAGATCATAGATCTCTTTTTCAAGGGAGACCTGCAGCATATAGGTTCCACATGAAACATAAAACAATAAAGGACATTATACATTATATTTACAGGATACATAGTTATAGACATTTACAAGTGCCCATTGTATCAGCAAGCATTTCATTTAGCCTAGCTTTAAAAACATGCAGAGGAATGAGATTGCTCTGCATGTTTTTAAAGAAAAATATGTGTGTACCTCCACCATTAAACATATTCATATTCTGCACATTTCTTATTCTATCTACATACATAAGAGTATAATTCATATGTATAATATCAGTTAAAATAAGTGCTTCAACATAGTTAACATTGCAGGAAAGCAATATATTAGACGTTAATTACTTTGTCAGGCTTAATATTTAATATTTAATGTTTAAATAAAGGTTAATCCGTTTTTTTGTTTTGCACCTCCTCCTATTAATATCGTTGTACATCCTGCACTAAACTGTTTTATTGTAGAGATCACTTATAGTATCTTCTTGATTTTTTATATTCTATATTTCTATATTTATACTTTCCCCCTATGAAAGTATGTACTCTTAATATTTTTTTAATCAAATATAACACATAAAAACAATAATTCAATAACGTGCTTTAACCACTAGGAGGTGCACACAAGGTGCACACAGCCATAATAACTTTGTATTATTACTGTGTATGTACAACATCTGAAGATGTATAGTTTTATGCAGGCTTTCACATCATTTTACAGCATATTGCTATACTATTTCAGACTCAGTATTTACATTCTTACATTCAAAGAAAATCAGTAATATCTTTAAAAACTACAGTCCTTTTCTATCAGCTGTGCACCGTTATGGTGTAAAACAGTAAATATAACCTATCTATGAATTAGATCAAATGTAAAAGTCAGCCGAATTAGTGTTGATACTGCAAGGAGACGTATTGTGTGAAGAGAAATTGAAGATGTTGTTTAATTGTTGATATATTTATGATCCACGTCAAGTATTCAGTTTCGGCACCATTTCTTCCAGTTTTTCCAAAGGTCTTCTCATCAGGGCTCTCTAAATAAAGAACTACGGCAGATATGTAATGCAGCCGAACCGTGTATTACAATGCCGTTATGTGATGACTTTCAAAGAGAAAAGCAAGAGCACTCGGAATTAAGTATTATTTTATACTTTTAAAATGTTTTCCGGATTTCATATAATATAAACACCAAATCCCAGCATGCATTGCGGCTAACACATCCAATCAGCGAGCTTAAAACCATAGCTGAGGATCTTGGGTAATCGCTCGAAATGCCTACCTCTGTTTCCGGTTATATTTATTTTGAAATTCAGTTCCTGACGGACGCCGAAAAAGCCCGAGATTATGGAATTAAACCAATAAATAAAAGCAAGGATAATTGTGTGTTATTGGTGAGTAAATAACAGTGTGTTATTTTGAAAAGAATAACAAATTAGAAGGAAAACAATATTTAAAAAATACAGATTTCAGTATCCTGAGGCTCTGAGCCCCATTTATTTTCCTCACAGACGGCAACAAAAGTCAGAAATTATACGATTTAAAATAAAAGCAATAACTGTGGCTTGATATTGAGTAAGAACATGTTTTTATGAACCACACAGCTTCCGGTCTTCCACGACCCGACCGGAGAAAAAGACGTGCTGCAGCCTGCAGGCACGAAACACATTACCAGTAGAAATACATTGCTTTTAAAATCGTGCTGTGCAACACGAAAAAAAGGGACAAATCGTGTTGGTGAACACGAATCAATAGATTAAAAATCGTGTTGGTGAACACGAAATGCCGTGAGACTGGGTTGAAATAAAGCAGCTGTATTCGCCATACAGGAAACACACATTTAAAACGGTTTTGCCTGCCGTTTTTGTGTACACAAGCATTCATCAATGGTTTGGAAAGTGGCACTGTACCTTAATAATATAAAAGATTGTATTTGCGTGTATTTCCTGTTCGGAAAGTGGCAATGTACTGAGAGTGGAAGTGTCCTGAGATTAGCGCCTGCAGGCAGGCTCCATGGACCTGTCAGCTCTGGACAGCGCAAAATGCGTACATGAGGCGCTACGTCATGAACGCAAGAAATCATCAGCGATCAGCGATCCGTGCACAGAAAGCGGTTTATGTTTGCAGATTCAGAGGTTTTAAACGGAAAACAAATATGTGAGGATCAAAGATACATATGTAAAACTTTTTTCTGTATTTGGATTGTATTTACATGTATATGAAACGGAACACATTTGTGTGAGCATTGAAAAACACAAGTGTGGATTCGGAAATACAAGTGTGAATCCTTCTGTGTGCATGTGTGTATTATGAGACTGTTCTGATCCCATAACAAAGGGCTATAAAATAAATACATATATGTCAGCAATCTGAAAATAAATGTATTGGTTGGTATGGATATGTCTTGCTTATGTCGCATTAATGTTCAATTACACTTATAAAGGAACACAAGGAAGCTGTCTTGGCTATCACTCTGATATTTGTAGATAGAGCACTTGCTAGCATTGAATAACCCTTTAGTGAATGCATGTTAGCATGTAGCATTGGGCTTATGGTTAACTTGGAATGTATAGATGAACAGGGGCTTCATACCTAGCAATGGCGGAAAAACTCAATCAAACTTTGGAACCCTTAAGACAAAACATGTCAAATTTTCTTTTCACGGAAATATGACATGCTTCACCAAATCTTCTTAAACCCATTCTGTCACATTCCTTCAGTCAGCATTTGTGCCGCCTGTGCCACAATGATTGGATGATATAAATCACTTCAACAGGACAAACAATCAGCAAAACCCAGAGCGTTCTGATTTACTTGAGTTGGATTAGAGTCTTAAGCTATCTCCCCCAACTATTCTCTTATTTTCCAATTCTATCATTCTCCCTTTCTTGGAGTAAATTGGCATCATTTACTGCTGTCACTGCAGAGCTCATTGTCCCCCATTATCCCAGGGACAAAGCTGCCGTGACATTGAGTTAATCCGTGCTTGTTTCAATTTTGCTCCCAGGGGGTGACAACAGATAAGGAGTTCAGGTAACTGAAGGCAAGGAGGTGCCATACACCGAGGCAAAACGGACTACAATGATTGAACACTTAAAGAAAGATAATATGCAATCTGCCAGGCAAATTATGTTGATTTCCCCAAAATGGTCACAGACGTGTTTGGCTTGCTTTTTAAGGTTCTCTCACTGAATTTGATTGGAAACTTTTCTTAAGACCATATTTGCTTGCCAGAATGTCAGGCAAACGTATGCTACTGTAAAAAAGACACCATGTCTTCACTAAAAGGAATTTTATTTGGAATCAATGGCAAACTAGTTTAGGCGAAGACATTCCCCCACTAAAACATTGTTGGAGCAAGAAACACACGACCAAACAACTAAGACCTCTGTCAGAAGCTTTTGAAGGATAGCTGTCAGCAATCTACATTTGCTAGCCTGCTCTTTCACTGACTGATGTGAAATGTCATGTATAAATCTCATTGTCTTGTCGGATAAAGCTCTCACCAGGTGTCTAATTATATCAGGTCATACTGTATGCATGTCATTTGGTGTATTGTGTGTTTAAGCTTTCTTAATTACATCTACAGAATAAAGATAAGACACTAGAATTAGCTGGGGTTGGTTCAGGGATGAGCTCTGTCATACTCATTCAATAAGATAAGAAGTTTATCAAGATTTTCGGAGCTTGACTATTCTCTTGAATAAAAGTTGAGTCCTTTTATAATTTCACTACATTTATTTGTATTTGTCTCTTACAAGGCTGCTCAGTTTTTTTGTCTATGGTAGCAGAAATGCAGCACTCGTGTCAGGATGTTGAGGGTGGATGTAGGAGTATTCACCACTTTAGAGGGACACATAAAAGGCACCCAAAAGCAGTGAACCAAACCTAATAAACAAGACAAATATGTCACCGTTAATGGTCTTTAATGCAGAAGTGTGTCTCCCAGAAATATCTGTACCCATCTGTCCCATCTGTTAGATGGTAAATGTGAAGTAGTAAAGTGGCTCTTGATAGCATTTCATTGGCAAATTAAGTAATTAACTAGAAATGGATTCATAAAGCGCTCGAAGGTGTCATAATGTTTGTACTGAAAACATTAATTTGCAGTGCTGTGAAGACATTTCACATTTGTCGAAACCTGGGAATTGCCTCCCTCCTAGGTCCCATCTCTGCGGGATATCAAAAAGATGATAGCAAGTTAATATGCAATCTATTGATTGCACGTCAGCTTTTACAATCTGGCCTCATCTATTGGTCTGCAATCCGTCTGTCTCATTTAAGAGATTTCGGGAGCTGAGGTGAGCCCGTCCTCTACCTGACAAACTTTTGCTCCCCCATCCATCCAGCCCCTCTCACCGCCCCTCTTACAGCCCAGCACAAGAGCTCTATCGTGGTTCACTAATCCTCCTCATTAAGCCGGGCCTCCAGGCTCTCGTTAGTGTACATCTATTCCCACATGCCTTGTACTCGTGTCTTTCATCTTTGGCAGTATGTGCACATGTCATGAATTTGCCATGAAGCAATATAGCATGTGTGTCAGGACTCTGATGTCTCTGTTGGCTGAGGGACCAGATAGCACGTGGAAAAGGCAGCTGTTATCGCTCCATCTTGATGTTTGAGGGAAAATTGGACGGATATAATTTGCGCTGCCTATTATAGAATTTCACATGGACTCCTATTAAAAGACTAAGGGTTTATTTATTAAGTATCGCTATTAGCCAATGGCACCACCAAATCTTCCTGGAGTTCAAAACCCAGAATATTTCAAATGTGTTCAATTTATGTGAATTTACTAATAAGAAAGCGGTTGATGTCAAAATGTATTACATTGTACATTAGAAAACATGTCTCTTTAAACAATAGGTTTTGCATTTAGTCTAGGAAATAGCCTGAAGGACCCTCATCAGGCAGCAAGAACAGAGCCAAACAAAAGGTTCATATTTGTATAAGCTTTTCAGGATCAATACAAGTGGCAGGGATAGTTATTGTAGTACGCGGTGTAAGATACAGAAGGTAAAACCTCAGGGCTGAAAGTCCTTGTTTTATTTCTTATTTCTGAGTTCTTAGACCAAACAAGCCTTGAGGTTCTGATGGCGATAAATACATATACATTTTATAGCCTGACAAAGTGACGTTGAGCATTTAGCTTGTGCAAAGTTTCCGGAAGGGAATAAGTATCTATATATCGACCCTGCTTTGAAGTTACCTGTTCAGTCCATAAGCTCCTTTTTCATTTCCTTGTTAAACGCCTTTCAGATTAATCTTGAAAACAACTGAGACCAATTTAAAGCTGGGCTATCAGGGGCAGCACTTCCAACCATAGAACTTCCTCTGACAAATGGTGCTAAAGCTCCAGTGACAGGCGGCGGGCAAGATGGGTTTGAAGGCTACAAATCATCCACTGTGAGAAAGCACAGAGTCGAGCAGCTTTGGCTCTCTATCAGAAATATGCTTTAACTAACAGGCTATCCTTTTTCAAAGTGTTTTAGGGTACGGATTATTTTTAATCAGAGGAATAGATGTGAAATATTGAACCATAGAGAGTAGTTTAATGTGTCTGACACGGTATGAAACTAAAGAACAGGTGATAACAGCTTATTTCTGCTTTGTGGAAATATTTTAACTCCTTTACATTTACATCACTGGATACACTTAGGATACACGCATAGTTAACGTTAAAGTAGATATGCCACTATTATTATTGTTAGCGAAAGTAATTTTGTACACAAAAAAAGTCATAGAGATATTTAGCTTTTCTCTGTATCTCTGTTCTCATTCATAACACTCCGTTCGATGTCTCACTATGGGGATGCGCCTCATCGCGGAGCAAACAGAAGCATCAATCTCATTACGCCAATCCTGATTGGCCGGTGATTCTTGACGTCAACGTCAGGGGAAATCACCCCCTATAAGTAGTCTGCGCCACGACGCATGCGTCATTCAAACACCTCTTCTCGCTTCAGAGCACATCTCGAACGGTAGCCGGGCTAGCTTAACAGTCCACAGACTGAACCCAAAGCTAATTTTCGGTCGACGGGCGTTAGCCGGCTACCCGATTCTCTCACAGAAGAGTATTATAGTCAACCTCGCCGTTCTTCCTCTGGAGTAAGGTAAGGTTTTGACTTCAAGTTAGCAACACACCAGTTGCTAACTTGTGTTTTTTCCCTCACTACCGACACCACGGTAGCGAGGACACTTTTTTCTTCTCTCTTCCACGGAGGAGAAAAGGATTACAGGAATATTACCATACCAGGTAATATCCTTGAGAGAAAAAGACCCACGCTGTCCTTTTTTCCCCCGGATTAAAGACAGATCGGTAAACATTTTTTTCTCGAACGTACCTGTCATGAGCGGACCCTCTCCACGCCTCACGGCGAACGAGATGGATGCCTCTCCCCCTCACACCAGAGGAGTCAGGAACTCGGAGGCTCGGCGCTGCGGTTGCGGGTTGAAAGTGTCAGGCACAGACTCACACCAGATCTGTTCGTCCTGCCTCGGGCTGGAACACGCCCAGGAGGCCATCGACAACCCCGGCTCGTGCGGACATTGTGCCCGCCTCACCGTGAAGAGCCTCCACCGAAGGTTAGCGCAACAAGTTAACCTGTCGGGACGGGACCCCCTCATGTCCACTGACCCGCCGACCGGCAATCAGGACACGGGGACGTCTGCCGCAGAGATGGAGCCCCTCACTGCGGTCTGGGGCTCACCGACAGCGGCACCCGCAGAACCGGAATCCCGCGCCATATCAGGCCGAGATCCGGTGGCGGCAAGAAACGCGGGAACTGGGCCCCACGCTATACCAAGCTGGGGCTCCCGACTGGACCTCACCATGGTTTCACCCGCGGAAGATGTCCTGGAGTTAGACTACATGGAGGACGAAGAGTACACCTCTGAGTTCCTCCTGTCTGACTCGGATGAGCAAGAAGACGACGTCTTCGTGTCACCAGCTCAGGCTGCAAAGCCGGGAGCGATGGCTGCTCTCTCTTGGCGATAGCACACCAGCTTCGCCCTGTCTCAGTATGGACCTACAAGCCGTGTGTCAGCGCGCTGCGGCCAGACTAGATAAGTTGGCCGAGAAAATCTCCGGTTCCGGCTGCAGCTCAGGCTCAGCCAACCCAGAATTTCGGCCAGCAGTCGAGGAAGAAGAAGCGAGCGGCGTGACAGCCCCTCCTTCTCCCCTCCGTGAATGTGTTCCAGCCACCTCGAGAGATGCCTCAACGTCATCCTCAAGTCCGCATAAAACACATGTCACATCTTTCTGTCTGAATAAACCATTTTCCGCTGACGCATCCAGGCTCCGGCCAAGGGCGCAGCTCCAAAAAAATGAAAAGAAAGACAATAAACAGTCTGTTAACCATAAATCCCCTTCTGAGAGCAGCTACGGCCTCTCTCAAAAGGCGGATAATAAACGGGTCTGTGAAGGCACCACCGCCACGCGCATGCGCAGTGCCGGTTGGGGCTTTAAGGGCACTACCGCCACGTGTGTACGCAGTGCCGGCTAGAGCTGTAATGGACAGCCCGTCAATCCTTCCCCTTTCAAGAGCAGCTACGGCATCTCTCAAAGGACGGATTATTGACGGGTCCGTGAAGCCACCGCCACACACATGCGCAGTGCCGGCCGGGGCTTTAAGGGCGCCACCGGCACGCGCAGGCGCAGTGCTGACTGGAGCCGTGAGGGCACCACCGGCACACACATGCGCAGTACCGGCTGGAGCTGTAAAGGCACCTCCGTCACGCACATGCGCAGTTCCGGTCGGAGCCATAAGAGTGACATCCCAGCTGGCTCTAAGGAGCATACAGCAGGAGATACTCACGATGTCTGCCTGGGCTTCTCAAAACAGTTATAATGTATCTGTTTTCACAAACCCAGAGAGAGTCAACCCACATTCTGGAGAGAAAGGTTCTCTCTCTCCTAGAAAGAAGGGTTTTATCTATAAAGCCCACCGAGCGGAGTCAGATTACGGAGGAAAATGTCCTCGTAAAGCACCCGCTCAACATGGGCCTCATAATAAAAATAAACCCCGAACGCCACGGCTTACGGAGAGTTTTGGTGATTATGAAATTCGTAGTGGTACTACACCCGACTTTTCCAGTGCGGGATGCGCCTACGGGTGCAGTCTTTTCACGGAAGGTGGTCACCACGGACGCAGGTCAGACGGGCTGACAGGGGACTTACGAGGGTCGCCCGGTGAGAGGTCTCTAGAACAGAGACTTCCAGCGGGCACGCGTAAATTACCCGGAGCTTTTAGCGGTGTTCCCCACCCAAAAAATGCTTCCTGCCTTCTCTCAGAGGACTTCATGTCCCCGTGAGGATAGACAACACGATATCGTGTATGAACCGCCAGTACACGTTCCCACCCCTGGTTCTGTTCCCCTTAACTCCGGCCAGAGTGAAAGAGCAACGCCACACGCTTACTCTGATGTTTCCACCCTAGCCCGCAATATACGGGCTGGCGGGGATATATCAGCTGTTGTGCGGGCAGCCGTGGCAGCCCCCACCACGCAGGGACAGATTGTCTCAGGCGGGGAGGGCGATCCTTCACCCACGCTCAGAGCACGGGGCACTATGGGCCTGACCCGTGAGTGGTACAATCTGAATACAGTGGGACTCCCTCAGAAGGTGATAAACACTATTCAGAGTGCGAGAGCTTCCTCCACCAGGTCTCTTTACGACTGTAAGTGGAGGGTGTTTGAGGAGTGGTGCCTTCAAGAAGGACACATCTCTTTTCAATGTCCTGTCGGGGTGATTTTATCATTCCTACAGGACTTGATCGATAAACACAGAGCTTTTTCCACGATCAAGGTGTACCTGGCTGCTATTGCTGCATGCCATGTGGGCTTTGAGGGTAAGACGGCTAGCCAACATCCTTTGGTTTGCCGTTTTATGAAGGGAGCGCACAGGCTCCTCCCTGTCTCCAGGTCGCTGGTGCCCTTATGGGACCTGGCAGTGGTTTTAAATGGGCTCAAAATGACCCCATTTGAACCCCTGGAAGGAGCTGACATGAAACATCTGTCACTCAAGACTGCTGTTACTGGCCCTGGCATCCGCTAAACGGCTCAGTGATATCCATGCACATGTACATCCCTCATGCACTCAGTTCGCCCCAGGGCAAACGAGAGTGTTGTTGAAACACACATATATGGACAGATCAAAAGAGCTTCGTCTTAATGACCAACTCTTCGTGTCCTGGGCTAAACCTCACAAGGGTAAGCCTGTTACTAAGCAACGACTATCCCACTGGATCGTGGAGGCGATTGCTTTGCCCTATACGAGTCAGAATCTGCAAGCACCTTCGGGTCTGCGGGCTCACTCGACTCGGGGCCTGGCTACATCCTGGGCTTTGTTCAAGGGTGTTTCCATCCAGGATATCTGTGCGGCGGCAAGCTGGTCTTCGCCACTCACTTTTGTCCGCTTTTACAGGCTGGACGTCTCCGCTCCAAGCGTGGCCCGAGCAGTGCTGGGCACCTTGTTGAGTCGGGACTCCACCTGTTAAATTCTGGTTGATCGGTGATCTTCGAGATAAGCTCGTCTGGCAATACGGGAGCTACAATATCCCATAGTGAGACATCGAACGGAGTGTTATGAATGAGAACTATACGTTACTTACGTAACCCCAGGTCTCAGAGTAACATGAAGTGAGATGTCTCACCAGACGGCCCTCCTTGCTATGGTGAAGCGAGAAGAGGTGCTTATTTTGAATGACGCATGCGTCGTGGCGCAGGCTACTTATAGGGGGTGATTTCCCCTGACGTTGACGTCAAGAATCACCGGCCAATCAGGATTGGCGTAATGAGATTGATGCTTCTGTTTGCTCCGCGATGAGGCGCATCCCATAGTGATACATCTCACTTCATGTTGCTAGAACTGGGGTTACGTAAGTAACCTATAGTTTCTGTTGTTCTCTGTATTATGTTAAAGTGAATGTGTGTAGCTACTAATACAACTACATATTCATACTGATAATCTTGTACTTTGTCATTATGGGATGGATTATTTCCTGATATATGGACCAAACAATCAATCGAGAAAGAATATAAGCGAACCTGCCTGTGGATATTGTGGAGTTTGATTGATTTTTTTACCCCAGTATGGCTAAATGCAACAGCGCAACCCTAACCCTAACCACACCTTTACTTATTGTTTGGAAACTTGAATATAAATAGATAATTGTAAAGCTCCAACAAGCCGTGTAGGACAGAGAGTGAATACACATACTATACAGATATGCTGTATCAGAAACCAATGTGAGTTTGGAAAATTGCACAATATAAATGTATTCTAGTATACCTCAACAATGGAATTATGATCAGTAGAAATGGCCATGACATGGGACCTTTAAAGGGAACTTTAGTCAACCCTTTTGAAAAAACACTTCGACAACGTCTTGTGTGGTTCTCAGTCCAGAAAAATAACTTTGTGGATTTCACGGGACCATTCATTGGTTGGGCGTATTCATTTCTGAACAAAAACCTGCGTTAAGTCCTTTATGTAGGCATTTACCAGGAGATTATAACAAGAGTACTCATGAATTGAAAGTGAATTATTTAGTCAATGTCTTTGGTGCTTGATCCATTCCAGAAATATGCCAAAAAATTGTGCTTCTCATGTTTCAGTTTAATGTTTTTCTAGCCACAATGCTAGCGTGCTCTAGGGATGGCAATAAGTCAAATGGTCCATCGATCACTTTTCATCTGAACTATCTGAACACATTTTGGAAGGATGTAAATTAAATGCATGAAAGTGTTATCACCAACGGTAAATCCTATTGGTTTCAGTGATCCCCTGAGTTTTTATCTGCCACCATCAACACTACAAAGTTGAGAGCGACATTCACTCAGACACCAACAACATAAAGAGGAGAACAAAATGTGCATAGATGTGGCCACTTAATCTCCAGGTTCACAGAGTTTATTATGGGGTTTGGGTGAAATGTCTTGACTGTTGCCACTGCCACTACATAAAAAATAGGCGTCAGATTTGGAAACTTAAATTACAACTAGTCAATAAAAGCAAAGAGCCATATGACAAGTTAAACACAGAGGTTTACAATTGTGTGATGGTTATTATAACTTCACTTCAATTAGTTAAATTATGTATGATGTTATGCAAATTATTGCTTCAAGGATTCATCAGTAAATCTACAGTGCTCTAACTAAACTGCCAAATACAATTCAATACACATCCCTGAACCTACCTGGTCATTTTCCTTCTTGCATTATCTACACTCCCAGCATAGCGACAAGTATGTGTGTGTGTACTTTCCAGCCTTGATGCTTTTAAACCGCATACGCTTGATACAAGTGGCCGCAGATATTGAGGGGAAACCACATGGACTGCGTAATGACAATGTGTGTGAATTCGATAAACCCTTTTCTCATGGGCACTAGAACCACCGTCGCGGAAAATGTGATTACACTTCTCCACAGGAGGGGCAATGTGGGACGTTGTTGCAGAGGGGAACTTGGCTTGTCATTGAGTCCGCAGTTTGTCTGTTGCCTCATAGCCAGTAATAACGTTGACACAGGTGTAATGTCCAACTAGGACTGGAAATATCTTTTGTGTCTATTTTCTATTTCTACTTTTGAAGCTGAGCGTGAGTGGTAATGATTCAATGATGCATAATGTTGATGGCACCATGTTGAACCATCATTGGTGTAAACTGACTTGTAAATTGAAGAGAATTGAGATAAGTAGTGTAACCAACATCCTTTAAAAAGGCCTGTGGCTCGAAACTGAGACTCATTTTACTGAAACAAAAATAAAATGCAAAATAACTTACTCATTTTAACTAGAAGAGTTACAAAAGTATGAAAATGTATCTTTGAAATAACTTATCTTTAAAGTAAAATATAAATGGATTAATCTGGACATGTTTACCAATCTTAATCTTAATTTGTGTTTAATCACATTATCAAGTTTGACCCCAAGAATGGATGTTTGTTGTAAGAAAACAACCTTGTTACCTTATTCCCTGCAGTAAGTAGCAGTTATTTGTCTAAAACCAATTAGCCAATTTAGTCAGCCATGGAACTAAACTGTACACAACAAACGTATAAAGGCAGCAGCTAATGCTAGCTTTTATTGTACAATAAAATGGCAAACCGGCAAAATGTAGCTCCTCTTAGCCGTCCCCCGGCAACTCCCGAGCAGCAGGGAGGCTGGGTGACTGTTCAGAAGGGGCATAACGCGAAACCCGCAGGTCCCCACCAACCCGTTCACGTATCTAACAGATATTCCCCACTCAGCGAGACACCCGCTGAGAAGCCAACTCTGGTTATTGGTAGCTCTATTATGAGACACGTGAATTTAGAGACCGAAGCCTCCACAGTCACATGCATTCCGGGGGCCAGAGCGGGCGACGTTGAGGCGCATCTTAAACTGCTGGCTAAAGATAAACGTAAATACAGTAGGATTGTTATTCACGTCGGTGGTAATGATGTTCGTTTACGCCAATCAGAATGCACAAAACTTAATGTGGAGTCGGTGTGTAGTTATGCTAAAACAATGTCGGACACCGTAATCTTCTCTGGTCCCCTCCCCAATCTGATCAATGATGACATGTATAGCCGCATGTCATCATTTCAGCGCTGGTTGTCTTGGTGGTGCCCAGCAAACAATGTGGGCTTCGTAAATAATTGGACAGCCTTCTGGGGAAAACCTGGTCTGATTAAGAGAGACGGCATTCACCCTACTTTGAAAGGTGCAGATCTCATTTCGGCAAACATTTCAGGGCTTTGTGGACGTAATCCATGACAAACTGGAGTTGAGACCAGGAGGCAGAGTCGCAGTCTTACACGCTTCTCTGCGCTCTCTCCTAGGCAGTCACCCATAGGAATCCCGAACCCAATAAAATACCCAATATTAGCGGTGTGTGTGTCTGCCCAAGGACAATTTAAGGTAAAACCTAATAGAGGTGTCATACATAATAACCTAACAAAAGTAAATGTAACAACTACTACAGTGCAACAAAACAGGAAGATTAAATGTGGTCTCTTAAACATAAGATCTCTAGCATCTAAAGCAATATTGGTAAATGATTTAATATCAGATTATAATATTGATATATGCTGTCTCACTGAAACTTGGTTGAGACATGAAGAATATGTCAGCATAAATGAGGCCACTCCACCCAGCCATGTCAACACTCATATTGCTCGAGGCACGGGCCGAGGAGGTGGAGTTGCAGCAATCTTTGACTCAAGTTTACTTATCAATACTAAACCAAAATGTAATTATACCTCTTTTGAAAGCCTCGTTTTTAGTCTTACGCATCCGACCTGGAAAACTTTGCAGCCAATCTTATTTGTTACAGTGTATCGTGCACCAGGTCCTTATTCAGAATTCTTATCAGAATTCTCTGAGTTTTTATCAACTTTGGTTCTTAAAACAGACAAAGTAATTATCGTAGGTGACTTTAATATTCATGTTGACGATGATAAAAATAGCCTTACTGTTGCATTTAACTCTATATTAGATTCTGTTGGTTTCTGTCAGAGTGTAAATAAACCAACCCACTGTTATAATCACACTCTCGACCTTGTTCTGACTTATGGTATTGAAATTGAGCAACTATTAGTCGAACCGCATAATCCTGCTTTATCCGACCATTTCTTAGTAACTTTTGAAGTACTGTTACTAGACTACAAAGCATTAGTCAAAAGCTCTTGCAGCAGAAACCTATCTGTTAGTGCTATAGCCACATTTAAGGAAGAGATTCAACCAATACTTAACTCGATAGCATGTCTGCATGTAGGGGAGGAAACTTATACAAAATGTACACCACCCCAAATTGATCATGTTGTTGATAGTGCTATAGATGCGCTGCGAATAAAATTAGATTCTGTTGCTCCTTTGAAAAAGAAGAAAATAAAACAACATAGATTAGCTCCATGGCATAATGCCGAAACCCGCAAAATAAAGCAAAAGTCTAGACAACTTGAAAGGATATGGCGTTCCACTAAACTTGAAGAATCTCGTTTAATTTGGCATATTACTCTCAATGAATATAAGAAAGCACTGCGTAAAGCGAGAGCAGCCTACTACTCTTCATTAATAGATGAGAATAAGAATAATGCAAGATTTCTTTTCAGCACTGTAGCCAGGCTGACAGAGAGCCACAGCTCGATTGAGCCTTCTATTCCCTTAGCACTCAGTAGTAATGATTTTATGTGCTTTTTTAACGATAAAATTGTTACTCTTAGAAACAAAATTAATGACCTCTTGCCTTCGACCAGTATAGTGTTATCAACAGCTCCCGGAATCGTAAGTTCTAATATTACACTAGATAGTAAACTAGAATGCTTTTCAGCCATTAACCTTGAACAATTACATTCAATGATTCTCTCTTCTAAACCATCAACGTGTATGTTAGACCCAATTCCAACTAAGCTGTTGAAGGAAGTTTTTCCATTAATTATCAGGCTATGTTCCACAATCATTCAAAGTAGCAGTGATAAAACCGCTTCTTAAAAAGCACAACCTCGATCCAGAGGTTTTAGCCAACTATAGACCTATTTCTAATCTTCCGTTCCTCTCAAAAATTCTTGAGAAAGCGGTCGCAAAACAGTTGTGTGATTACTTAAAAAACAATGATTTATTTGAAGATTTTCAGTCTGGCTTTAGAACACATCATAGCACAGAGACAGCTCTGGTTAAAGTCACAAATGATATTCTAATAGCCTCAGACAAGGGACTTGTCTCTATTCTTGTTTTGCTCGATCTTAGTGCTGCATTTGATACTATCGACCATGATATCCTATTGCAAAGACTAGAGCACTTAGTTGGCATACAGGGAACTGCTTTAGGCTGGTTTAGGTCCTATCTATCTGAACGCTCTCAGTTTGTACGTGTTAACGATGAATCTTCCACGCAAACCAAAGTTAGCCATGGAGTGCCACAGGGCTCAGTGCTCGGACCTATTTTGTTCACATTATATATGCTTCCGTTAGGCAATATTATAAGGAATCATTCTGTAAACTTTCATTGTTATGCGGATGATACTCAACTATATTTATCAATCAAGCCTGATGAAATTAATCATCTAAATAAAATTCAAGACTGCCTTAAGGACTTAAAAACGTGGATGACCTTAAACTTTTTGATGTTAAACACGACCAAAACTGAAGTTATTGTACTTGGCCCGAAGAATCTACGAAACAAATTATCTAAAGACATACTAACTATGGATGGCATTAATTTGGCCTCCAGTGAGACTGTAAGGAATCTTGGTGTTATATTTGATCAGGATTTATCCTTTAACGCCCACATAAAATCAATTTCAAGGACCGCCTACTTCCATCTACGTAACATTGCAAAAATCAGGCATATCTTGCCTCAAAACGATGCAGAGAAACTAGTCCATGCATTTGTTACTTCTAGGCTGGATTATTGTAACTCTTTATTATCAGGGAGTACCAAGAAGTCAATCAAGTCGCTTCAGCTGATTCAAAATGATGCGGCTCGTGTACTAACCAGAGTTAGGAAAAGGGACCACATTACTCCTGTTCTGGCTGCCTTACACTGGCTCCCTATAGAACACAGGATAGAATTTAAAATTCTTCTTCTCGCCTACAAAGCCCTTAATGGGCAGGCGCCATCTTACCTTAAAGAACTCATTATACCCTACTGTCCTACTAGGGCATTGCGTTCCAAGAATGCAGGGTTGTTGGTTGTTCCTAGAATCTTTAAAAGTACAATGGGAGCCAGAGCCTTTTCTTATCAAGCTCCACATTTGTGGAATCAGCTTCCAGTTTGTGTTCGGGCGGCAGACACCCTATCCGTTTTTAAGAGTGCGCTTAAGACCTTCCTTTTTGATAAAGCTTATAGTTAGGGCTGATTAGATTCAGCCCCTAGTTTTGCTGATATAGGCTTAGTTTGTCGGGGGACATCTTACTTCTTCCTTCTCTCTGTCTATACCCGTGTACACTCATGTTCCGATTAACCCAGCTTCCCCAAATGTCTTTCTTTTTGGTGTCTATATACGCTGGGATCCGGAGTCATGGATGATCCTGCGGTCCTGTGTCCTGGATCGCGAGCGCTGGATCTTGAGTCGTGGCTGTGGTCCTGGATCATAGGTCCTGGATGGATATCCTCGTGGATTCATCTTCCTATTATACACACATGCATTTCCAAACATTTGGACTACCTATGTTGCAAATGTATTATCTTTTCAATTTACACACGGCATCTATTGCACGTCTGTCCGTCCTGGGAGAGGGATCCCTCCTCTGTTGCTCTCCCTGAGGTTTCTCCCATTTTTCCCTTTAAACTGGGTTTTCTTTGGAAGTTTTTCCTTGTACGATGTGAGGGTCTAAGGACAGAGGGTGTCGTATTGTCATACTGATATTCTGTACACACTGTGAAGACCACTGAGACAAATGTAACATTTGTGATATTGGGCTATATAAATAAACATTGATTGATTGATTGATTGATTGTACAATGCACAGCAGCATGTTTTTTTTTTTTGTCAATTTATTGAACATGTCAGAAACAAAGACATACAACAATAATATATAGATATATTATTTTTTTCTTCTCACTCAAATTAATAATTATAACAAAGTACAACAAAAACAACAATCATTCTCAAATAGTCTCTGTCATGTTCAACAGGGGCAAGAAGAATCTTAAAAAAAACGTTTCTAGCATATATTTTTCTTATAAATAAAATATTAGGTCATCGTCATCAGCGACATGTTTGTCTTGTTAATTTGTTTGCTTTTGTTTTTTTTACAAAACAATCAGAAAGAAATTACTTTTACAATTGGTTGGCAACATCATTAGCCTAAAAATAACAAAACAAACAAAAAAAACATTCACCCAAAAACGAATAGTAGGATAAGATGAAGGCTTTCCTTCATCTTATCCTACTATCCTACTGCTTAAAACCCTTTGTTGTACATTCCTAAAGGTGGAGCATTGATTTGTTGATCATTTGTGACCTTTAGTGGATACTATTATTGCCAACAAGGACACACTGATTACAAATGAATAATGAGTTCCATTAATAGTGTTGTTGTGATGTTATAATGAAACAGCGTTCTCTTGGCATCTTTCAAAGTCTCAATTCCCTCATTCATTGTGTTAGCATAAATGTGCAACACGGCAGGAAATAGCTTGAGGCAATTTCTTTAAATGAAGTGATGGTGAATTAAGAAGGCTAATGAAACTATTCTCTAACTGCTCCGCCTTAAATGCTTATAATGACTTTGTGAATGGGCAAATCTCAGGTCCACCCACCATCCACCTTCTCCGATAACTCCGGCTTAGCTATTTCCAGTTGGGAATGGTTTGAGTGGAGGTTCAGTCTCTTAGGTGAGCGTGAAGTGCATCCTGTGTTGGCGTTTGTAAAACTGCAAATCGACAAGCTAAGCCCAGCAAGGGACCTGCTAAACACAGAGGCTTAGATTGTTTTCTGTTAGGGTCCCCTGGTTGATCGAGAACTGTTGATGAGCCAGATCTGCTCCAGAAATTAAAGCTCCGTTGGGGTAGCGCTTGCAAGTTTTCAACGCATCAGACTTGAAGTTCACGAGAAAAGAGTGAGCTGGAAGTCAAACAATAAATCTGATCCGTGAGAACAAGGCGTGTCATGGGTCCACTGAGAGAGGCATTGATGGAACAGTTGCGTGTGTGCCAATAAGATAGTCTGGATCAAGAAGAACTTGCGAAGGAGGGGAAATACATGAGGGAGGCAGCATGTAAACTCCTCGTAAGATGAGCACTGAGTGCAATATAAAGATGCTATCAATGGAGGAAAAAAAAATGCAACCTGTAATTCCTTACCTTAACATGATTATGACTTCACAACATTCGGATAAAAATACATACTCACCTTTATTTAATACTTCTAGAGGTCATAGCCTTCTATTGCTTTGTGAGCAGATGGTGGCATTTTGCTTCATTTAACGTCCCCAAAATGTTTTTTTACATGCATGACCTTGTCCTTTTCATCATACATGAAGACGAGCACAAACATATTCAGCCACATGCACACCGGCACTCTTACTCCCACACATACTTGCAAAGTAAACAAACAATAAAGCTTTCGGAGTGTGTGTTTATGAAGGCAAACAGCTTGTAGGGATGACTGGCCAAGGAAAAATAAGAGAAAAGAGACGAATAATGCTCGGTCCTTGCCGAAATTATAATGTCACTTGGGAGCCGTAGCCCTGCACAAACACCCCGCTGTGCTCTATTTCAATAATTTTCCATAAACCAATCTCCCCTCCCTCCTACACTGTGCTTTAAGGAGACTTTTCTTTGAGAAGTAGATCATTCCTTATCAATCACAATGGCACTGCCTGAATTGTAAAAGGTTTCCAAGCTTAAGGGCATGATTGGCTCACATCAAATGCTTTGTTTAGAATCTGTGTGAGATGGTATCAAAATACAGAGGTTAACATGACTCTCATGTAGGCGCCTATTTTATTATTCAGTACAATATTCACAAGAGAGAAAAAAATGCTTGTTATGTCATGACTTTCTCTTGGAATTTCCTACGCTTAACCTTACATTTGAATGGGACATAACCTTATTTTTAATATAGTGAAATAATGTCGTAGAAAATGTCCTTTTAACAGTTTTCTCCTTTTCTCTCTTTCTATAGGCTGCGTTACATCTTGCTCGCTGAGTGTGAATGTGTGGCCTTCAGGTATTTTCGAGGGACCGTATGGCACAATACCATACGATATAGGTACGCTTTTTTCCCTTCACTTTTCCTGTTTACTGAAATTACACCTGAAAAGCCCTTGACCATTCTTATCAAGCTCAGGCCTTGGCAGGATGTATTCACTAATGCAGAAGACTTTCAATATGAGAAAAGTGACAGAAACCTCAGGGAAGGTGATCAACTTGAGCCTTTAACACCAGATTTGGTTGGTGAATTCTTCTTAGCTTCCACATCTATCTCCCGCCCAGGAGTGATACTTAGTATCAGGAAATGGAGGCATGAATTATTAGCCTTGAATAACCTATACAACTGCCAGATGAAAAGAAAAATTTTACATGACAAATTAATCAGTCAGGTACATGGCTGTATGCTTAGCTTATATAATTACCACTGTGTAGAAAACAAACAAATCAAACAAGCAAACAGCACCTCCCACTCACTATATGAGCTTGCATATTAAACTTTACAGTGTCTCTTTTTTATAAAACATTGTACTTGCATACCGCCTCCATGCTCTGAGCATAGTCTGCACCTACCTGCATCTGTAGCCTGTCTTTGTACTGGTGACAAGAGCTAATTAAACACATAGTATGCTGCAATCCTTCATATTTCATTGTCATAGCGACTACACATTTACTCTGCTATTCATTGTCATAGCGACTACACATTTACTCTGCTATTCATTGTCATTGCGACCATACATTTACTCAGCTTTGCAATATCCATACCACCATAGTATTTAGAATGTCAAATGCCGAATGCCAAAATACCGCAAGCCTGCTTCTCGCTATTCTAACCCACAAGTTGAGCAGCGGATGATCTGTTACATTGCTTGGGTCGAGGATAGAGCACTGACAGATGACAGCTCATAGGAATTTCCCGCTGTGAACTGCAATGGATATATGATAAGGTCATAGTTCAAGGTGAAATCTAATGATGGGGCAGTATGAATTGTATGTACTACATGAAACAGAGTTGTTAGGGCACATTCAGTTCATACTAAAAGTAAAAAGAAAAAGTATGCGAGGGAATGCAGCCTTAGAATTAAATGCACATGGGCATTTATCAAGTGTCAATAGAAATCGGGACATTGGATCCATTATGGGACATGTAACCCATCAATATTGCCTGTTAAAGTCATAGATGTATAAAGAAAACTGGATACAGCGTTGGAGGTGGGGTCCTTTTCACTCAACAAAAAATGGCTCACTTGTGAATGTAGCTTAAATTGCTTGACTCTTGAGAACAAAAATACCTGGATCGTAGGCGATCTTTCGGACACATTGGTCACAGGGCATGCCAGCTTTAGCCCTGCCTCCAATCAGCAGTGTCACGGGGGGACTCAGCTAAGTCACAGGAATGGAGAGGAACATAACTCTAGATTCGGCTTTCAGCGCATTTTACAACTTAGACCTAATGATTTCAATAAGGGTTTTTCAAGTGTTCATATAGGGAAGTTGGTTAATCTCACTGAACATTTGTTTTGCTAATTTACAGCCTTGTTTTTCCTCATGTAAGGCAATTAGAAAAAGTATGTTTGGGCCCAATGGCATCACCTGACTAACACAGAAGTTGAAGTACCATCTTTTGGCCACTATCATTATTTTTAATTAGCCTTCCTGAAGGCTTTGGTGGGTCAATTTACCTCATAATATACTCAACTGAATGTGAAAACAATTATTTAATATCTCTAGTGACAACAATATTTGAAAGAGGAAACAAATATCCTTTTGATAACATTATTATTTACAGAAGCACCTATTTTTTAAGGTAGTGATAGGTCAGAACATCTTGTTGAGGCTTTCTAGCCAAATTGTTTTAACTGTGTTGCTTCTTAAGGCTTCAAGAGAACTCTACGTGGCAATTTACTGCTTGAAACGACAAGTCATTGGTACAAGAACCTACATACTTCTTCTTAGTTGCTTTTCTGGTCACTGCATTGCTAACCAATGAATATTGAAGTTGTTAGAATTGTTGACATGCTATACATGTATGCAGGGATGCATGACGTGCATTGAATGATACGCAACACTGAGCGAAGGAGATGCCGGTGCAGCAGCTTGTGAAGATGATGATGACAGTGATGATGGTTTTGACACTGTGATCACAGCAGAACACCCAGCTGTTAAATGAGGCTACAGTATACAGTAGCTGCCATTGATGTTGTCACTACTGTAAAGCAAGTGGCAATTCCAAGTCTCAGTGGAAGCTGTCCTAGATTCTTGATGAACACTTCTGATCACTGCAGATCAGTCATCTAAAGGGGATTCAAAGAGTGCTTCAGGCTTTTGAGGCTTTACGCATTCCCACTCAGGGGGTTTGCGAAGGTCACACAAAGTGAAAAAACTAAGAAGGTGATATGCAGAATAATTGTGCCACGTGCTTGGATTCGGTCTTTGTAACACCTGCAGCAAAACAATGCTTAAAGTCGTGCTGCGGGGGATTTATTTTGTATCCAAAGTACATCTAGCTTAGAGTACTTGATGAGGGTGAAGTGATGTCTAGCTTGTTTTGGCACTCAAATAGAAATGATAGATATGGGGCAGGTTCATAAAGAACAGATAAACAGCTAAAAGCAATGCACAGCGTTTTACTGACCCTGAGATAAACAAGAATGCAAGCGTGGATTGGATTTGCGCTCACTGTATGTGAACATAATATAAAGTGCATCACTATAAATTGAAAACCTCTCCTGCGTGATTCATAAAAGGATATTTTATAACATGGACAAGGCGCGTCACATATCTCCATTAAGGTATCATTTTGAAGGGAGAACGAGAAGGTGAGAATATGTAAAACACAGTTAAAAAGAGTTACATTTTTAAACCGCAATGAGTGAAAGCTTGAATCATTTCTGACCTACAGTACAAGAGTCGACAAGCTGAGGCTTTATAAAGAAGTTGCTTTCCTCTGAGGAATGTCTTGGGAAATACATCATGCATTGTTTCAATTAGTTCCCCCCTTCATCCCAGGACTCTGCAAGTCTGATATCTTAATGACAACACTCTGCAAACACACTGTAGATGTTAACTTTCAAATGACTGGGCATGCTAAGTGTGACAGGTCCATATGTTTTAGTCCGATAACATCTACAGTGGTCCAGCTTCTATATTGAATTGTTTCTAGGTATTGAGTAACACTGCAGAAATTCTAAGTAAGGCATGACCTTTGTTGTAAAACAAATGCAAAATGTTCCAAAAGTCTGCTATACAGTATATGGACATTTCACCTGATTTGGACACCGCAATTGCCTTCAGTGATGACATGTCAATACTACGGAGCCCTGGAGGGTTCATAGAGAAAAAAATAAATAAAACGAGGCCACACTTTATTAACTTGTGCGCACAAGATAGTTTCTCGTTTGCACGAGATACTTTCTTATGATTAAACACATCGGACTCCCTGATTATTATGCCATATTATTAGTTTTATGAAGAACATGTCCGGTCGCCAGGGCGTGCGTGTGTGTTTGTGTTTATTTGTTTATGATAGTGTCATTCGTTCCGGTGCACTCCGGCAGGACTATTAGCACTACATCGAGATTAAGATTAAACACATTTGTTTCACTTCAATGTGTGTTGAAGTGAAGTTTTTCCTTGTACGATGTGAGGGTCTAAGGACAGAGGGTGTCGTTTTTCTCATACTGATATTCTGAACAATCTGTGCTGTTGTATTTGCTGTAAAGTGTCTCTACTGTAGGCTATTTTTATTTTATGTACAGCACTTTGGCTCGACCAAAAATCGTTTATAAATGTGCTATATAAATAAAACTTGATTTGATCTGATATAACTATGGAGAACCAGATTTGTGTAAATTACTGTTCTTGGTAATTTGAAAACAAATGCCGGTGTCGGACACACAAACAACACACCGAACACACACACACAGAGCCGAGCTGAGCACAAACACACACACATCATGCGCCCTGGTGACTGGACATCTCCTTCATAAAACGAGTAACAGGGGGAATACTCTGGTAGTTCGATGTGTGTAGAGGTGTGTGTGGTTGAACGTAGCAGCCTTGATCTCTATTCAGCTGTTCTAATGAAGGGAAACACAGTGAAGTAAACAGTAAAAGGCACAGCTCTTTGCAGCTGGTGCTGCTCTTCTCAGATTCTGCTGAGTTACACGTTACTGCCTCCAGTGCCCTGTACGACGAAGCCAGTTCAACAGTGAAGGAGGTTTTCCTTCTTTAAAACAGCTGTGGTGGGCAGCAAATACTGTGAGAGTCACGGACAGGAATTCATAGATCAAAGCAGACTGGTGTACAGACTCTTCTGTTTTGCGAATCCGGTGCTTAAACAAATAGCGCTAAACCCCTGGCCAAAATGTCCCTAAATGAAGTCCGAGTTTGAAATATATCTCAAATAATATATGCACTGCCATTTCTCCACATAAACATAACAGCCTGCAATGAAACTGTTGTCTCCTCTGAGCTCCACTTCCTACTTGGCGCACCGGTAACTTTCTCGTGCGCGTGAAATAGTATTTTGTGCGAACGAGAAAGTATATCGTGCGCACAAGATACTTTTTTTTTCTCCATGAACCTTTAAGGCTCCATACAATACTGTGATAAAAGCTATGCTGCTCATAAGTTGCCAAATAATCAATGAATGTAAGTTTAAGAAACAGTACACTATTTTGGAAAACATGCTTGTTCACTCTCTAAAGGCAAGAAAAAAGGGTCTCAGGTCTATATGTTAAAGGTTAGCTTCGGTATTTTTTGCCCTCGGTCCTATTTTTCAAGTTTCTGTGTTGAGGAGACTTATGGCGCGTTTCCACTGTAGCGCGGAGTTCGCTTTAAGCGCGCGGAGCCGTGCGGATCCCGTTTTTGGTTGCGTTTCCACTTGGCCTAGTACCGGCTAGCGGGTCCTAATCCACAGTTTTTCGGCCCCATAAAATCGTGATTCTAGGGCCAGGAACAACCATGCTGAGTTGGGCTGAGTATGCTAAACTAGAGAGTGAATCGCTGGCAAGGGGGCTACAACTACAACAAGATGAACATATTTGACCGTGATTTAATTGTAATACACGTTTCAAAATGATGCCGAAGTAACAACATACTGATACCGTTTAGTAAAAACCATGAATTAATGCTGTGACAAGTCTGCAGACAGACAGCAGGCGAAAAACCTTTTAAAATGCATGTTTTCTAAATGGAGATTGGCTAAGCTAATGTTGTATATGCTCCGACCATCCACACTCACGGCAACGGCCTATACAGACATAAATAAACCAGCGACTGTATGAGGAGCTGTGAGCTCTGAGTGCTAACAGCTAACGGCTGTGTTGTTTTTCTGGGGCTCTCATTGAAGATGACGTCACGGCTCCACCTACACTGCGTTACTATAGATACTACCCCAGTTCCTAAACTGTAACGGCCCGTCCACACAGCGGCGTGCGTTGAGAGCTTCACCATTCACTTTGAATAGGGTGACGTCACTTTTTGCTGAACTACATTGTGGGAAGCGACGCGGAGCTTTGCTGGCGTGGCTTGCGGCAAAAGTTGAGCAATGTTCAACTTTTGAAGCCTAGGCAGAAGCGTCAGCCAATCGAATCATATGCCAGTACAATCTTTAGCCAATCAAACCGCTGCTTGTGTGTCAGGGGCGGGAGATTCATGTGATTGGCTGTTAGTCGAGTTTCAGACACGCCCCCCGGCAAGCTTCAACGCACGCCGCTGTGTGGACGGGACGTAATGGAAATGCGCCATAAAGTGAGCCAGTCCTAATGAGGCCTAGCCATACCGAGCGAGGCCGTGTTGTGGAAATGTGCCATTAGATATTTTGGAAATAGGTCAAAAGTTAACAAGAAGTTTCGTGTCATAAAAATTGTGGTGAAAACTGTTGTTCGAGTATCTAATGGGAGTTACAATCCTTTAAAGTCACATAATCAAAGATGGTGAATTATGCTTTTTAAATGTAGTTTCGCAGTTATGGTAAAATATGTTTTACTCAAAAAAAAGACATCACAGTACGCATTTTTCAGTGGACTTATTTGGGGAAATCATATTACAGATCTAGCGCTTCATTTCAGACGCCTACCCGTGCGGGTCCGTGATCGGCACGGGGTGGGCCCCTGCTGAAAAGGAAAACCCCCCTGCAGGACTTGAAACGCCCCCTTGATAAATACATTTAATTATAATGAAACCAGCTGCAATGGATCATGGATCCACCAGGGGGAGCCGTGAAAAGCTGCCACACTGGAACTCATCTGAAATAAACAGCTGATCTACAGGTATCTGATATAGCGGATATTTGTTAAGATCCATATGTCACGGATAGGATCATATTCTGTGCTAAATAAGAGACATGTAATCATTTACTAAACATCACCATGTTTTTATTTAACAAAATAATGTTTAATTCACGTTGGCATAAGTACAAAACCATCGCTATGTTTTTAGATCAGGAAATGCATCCAGGCTCAAACAAACGATTTTCAATCATCATCCTCACGATCATTTAATGTATCATATGTTCACGAGTTGAAATGAATGCACTACATTTAATCCACGTGAGTTTACAACAACAAAAATAATCGCTTTGTTTTTACATCACATCCGACCGGAGGAAAATGCAGCGGCTCTCACTACCGATCATCCTAATCCCACGTGCAAACAATAATATGTACAGTGTTAATAGTTTACTGTATTATTAGTGTCTAATATTACTGGGGATTTCGGAATGGTACTATATTTTGATTTATTGTATCGGCTTCATATCGCAATATATTCCCGAAGTCTGAAATGCAAAAATGTCCCACATTAGGGATATTCACCCTACATTTAGTCATTCAAACACAATCATATTTAGTTTCTTTTTAACGAAATAAATGTGGTTTAATCCACATAATTTACTGTGTTAATTGTTTACTGTAGTATTGTGCACATTACTTTTCGCTGCTTGTTGCACCTGGTTAGAAGCTAAACTGCATTTCGTTGTCTCAGTACCTGCAATATGTGCAATAACAATACAGTTGAATCTAATCTTGAGCAGGAACAAATGTATTTAGGCTACTTAGTACATATCTGACATAAACGATTAAACACATTTGTGCATTCTTTAAACCGAGTCAAGCCGAGTCCGGAGGTGGCGGCCCATTAAAGTGTGCACCTGATTGTTTAACTTGAAGGTGCCTGATGACATTTAATCATTCAAACAAAATCATATTTCGTTTATTTTTAACGAAATAAATGTGGTTTAGTCCACATAATTTAGGCCTACTGAATGTAGGCCTTACCTCACCCCCTCCCTGGTAAATACATCCTGTTGAGCAGAATCTACAGTGTCCAGTATTTTCCGTTTCGTAAAATGATCAAATACGGCGAAGATATTCAAATATGTGCTTCCATTGTTCATACTTTTGAAATGTATTAACTTTATATCATCGTATCTCCGTGTTTACTGGGTGTTTTTGCATGAAACAAAGACTGGGATATAGTTTCAAGCCAGTACTTTCGACAGAAATACACGGCAATGTTGTCCGGACTGTTGTTTTTATGCGGCACCGGCTTGAACAGGTCATGTGATCTGATCACCCCGGCGTGACGGTCGACTCCAAAGGGTTAATATTAAATACATATAAGTATTTTTACAACTTGTATTTAGAAATACTCTGTTGTAATTATTGATGCATAAATGTGTTCATCCATTCAATGTGGCATCTGCTATAATGGGGTTAATGTATGATATTACTTAATAATACAATGATATGATATGATAATTACATTTTAGTTTTATTCATTTCTTATTTCATAGTTTCTCATTATTATTTTTTTTATCGCTCATCTTATTTTTGATTTTTTTAATCTGTGTGAATCTGTGCTGTCCTGTTTTTCACTCTCACCCTGTTGCTTTTTGAACTACTGAATTTCCCCACGGGATTAATAAAAGTCCATCTTATCTTATCTTAATGTATAAATTGATTTACTTCAATCTACTGTACTGTGTAAAAACACCCCAACAATATTACAAGAAATATACTGCATAAAGCAAACTATACTTTATTTGATCTAAAATATTGATGTTTTTTCATTATAGTAGCCTGTGAAAACCATACAGTAACAAATAAGTGATTAAATGCTACAGTATTCAGCAAACACAACTGCAGAGCTGCAAACATTGCAAACAGACTAAGTTCTACAACACCCAGTTCAATCAGGAGAGACATGATGTATGGAATACATATTTATTATCGGTCACATTATATCAATGAAACATAATGATGACAGTTCATCACAAATGAATGAAATGTTGTTTTGGCGATTAGGCCCAGGTTTTTGTAGGATATCAATCGGGAAGGGAAGAACCGTTTCCGATGAACCCCCCTGGGTCTAGACACTGGTGGTGGTGATAAGTGGTTAGGTCCGGTTGGAAGGGAGAAGGTTAAGCTTGGTCCTGAGTTCAATCAATCGATCAATGTTTAGTCATATAGCCCAATATCACGAATGTTACATTTGTCTCAGTGGTCTTCACAGTGTGTACAGAATATCAGTATGACAATACGAAACCCTCTGTCCTTAGACCCTCACATCGTACAAGGAAAAACTTCCGAAGAAAACCCAGTTTAAAGGGAAAAATGGGAGAAACCTCAGGGAGAGCAACAGAGGAGGGATCCCTCTCCCGGGACGGACAGACGTGCAATAGATGCCGTGTGTAAATTTAAAAGATAATACATTTGCAACATAGGTAGTCCGAATGTTTGGAAATGCATGTGTGTGCATGCATGGGGTGGAGGAGGGTTGCGCGTTGACACCTGGAAGACAGCTGATAGAACAGGGGAGAGCATATATAGAGGGATTAACAGGTGCGATCATTAGGCTTGTAAATGGAGGGGCGTGATAGGTTAGCTGAGGAGTGGCGCTCCCTGTCATTTAGATGCAGGGAGCAAGTATTGCCATGACGAGCAATACGGAGTGTTAGGTCTTCCTGTCTGAACTTGCGCTAAGCTTCATTTCAATCAGGAGAGACATGATGTATGGAATACATATTTATTATCGGTCACATTATATGAATGAAATGTTGTTTCGGCGATTAGGCCCAGGTTTTTGTAGGATATCAATCGGGAAGGGAAGAACCGTTTTCGATGAACCCCCAAAAGAATGAAGTATGAAGTACTGAATGTGAATAATCTTACCTTGTGGGATGAAGCGGAAATCTATGGATGGAAAGGAGAGGTTAATACATGTGAGGATTTAAGCGACTGATGCCTCCCGGGCATCCTTCCTGGACGTACAGGGCATCCCGGACGTACGGGGCATCCCGGATGGGGCATCCTGGACGTACGGGGCGTCCCGGACGTACGGGGCGTCCCGGACGTACGGGGCGTCCCGGACGTACGGGGCATCCCGGACGTACGGGGCGTCCCGGACGTACGGGGCATCCCGGACGTACGGGGCATCCCGGAGGGGGCATCCTGGCCGTACAGGGCGTCCCGGACGTACGGGGCATCCCGGGTGAGCGGGGACTACCCGGACGCACCGAGCGACCCGACCAGCACCCCGGGCGCCCGGAACGTGCGAGGCTTCCCGAACCTTTTCTCTTGCGGGGCAACCTGCTTTAGCAGGGACACGTTATACAGACCCGAAGGTTTTACAGCCTGGACATACAGGTTTAAATATTCAGAAATAAACATGAGCCGCGGGGCGACATACGTGCTGACATGCTAAGAACCACCACCAGTTATATGCATACGTACCAATTTGTTAAGGTTTGGAGAGACCTTTGGATAGCCAGCACGGCATTGAGGTCGGGGCGAATGTAGGATGAGAAAGCGGAGGAGGACCACCGTCCGAGTTGTTGCAGGGATGAGGATGAGACACCTTGATTAGCAGCGGAAGTAGCTGCGCCTATTCTAAAGGAGTGCCCCGTGTATAGAAGAGGTGATAACCCGGATTTAATGAGGACTTGTTTTAAATAGACATTGAACTGTCGTTGCGTTAAAGGAAAATTCCCTGAGATAAGGAATAATGGTGAGAGAGGATTAGAGGTAGGTCTAAGCCGTAGGAACTTGATCATGGCCTTATAAGGGCAGAACTGGGAGTCGATGCGGTCGGCGATGACGGAGCAGGCGCCGCCGCATTTGGAGTGTTAAAGATATAAACTAAAGTGGCTAGCGTGAAAGGATATGTCAGAAAGCTGACGTCTCGATTGGAATCGAAAGTAAGGGAAGCTGTGGTAAATTCGCCTGGTTTGAGAAAGGCATAAAAAGCTAGGAGAAATAGAGCATCGAGTAGTGCATCGATATAAGGGGAGAATAACCCACTTCTAAGTTTGGAGAGCATGAGGCGTAAAGTGGAGAGTGTAATAGGGCGTCTCCGGTCTAAGACGGGGGAAAAGTTTTAATGAGACCTTTGAGGATGAGTTTGACTGACTGGTTTGCGAACAGGCTGGGAAAGCCGGGATCGGAACGCGAACGTTAAACTGAACTCCTGCTAAGAGGCCCCGGATGTATTGGGGTTTGCGGTGGCGATCAGTGGCGCAGTAGCACATGAAGGCACACACGGTGGAGATGAGAACAGGTTTAAGTGTGATGCCTACGGAAAAGCAAAATGTCGCAAACGTTCTCCAAGCGAATCATATGTTTTGAGGGAGGACGCGCTAAGCCCTTCCTCATAAACCTGCTGATTCGAGGTGCCTTTCTAGGGGGCTTCTATTTAAGAGAGAGAGAGGAGATGCAGGGGAGGAATCCTGACGGGTTGAGCGCTGGCTCCTGGGCAGAGGTTCCGGAACGTCTTGTGGGCTGACTGCGGTGATCTATGGATGAAATGAGAGATTAACATGTGGATTAAACAATCTGCCGGAATCACTACCGGGCTTACTGTACATCATAAGATGCTGACCCGAAGGTCGATGGCCGGAATCAGCGCCGGACTTACGAGAACACTACCACTAAACAACGGCCGGAATCGCTGCCGGGCTTACTGTTCTCTGCTGGGCTTACTGTACATCATAAGATGCTTGACCCGAGAGCCACCGGCCGGAATCAGGCCGGGCTTACGTACTACCACTAAACAACGGCCGGAATCGCTGCCGGGCTTACTGTACATCATAGGATGCTGACTCGGAAGTCGACGGCCGGAATCAGCGCCGGGCTTACGTGAACACTACCACTAAACCTTGCCGACACGATGGTCGATGACCTGCGATGCAGGGTTAAACATGCACAGATGAACACTACCACTAAATGTATAAATACCAGGAAAGAGAGATCTTGGATGGCCGTCTGGTTGTTGTAGGGATGAGGAATAATTACCTTGATTGCGGCATGATTGCGGCATGGTTGCTGCACCTATCCTGGACGAAGCCCTGAAATGCTATTAAGACACCACCACCAGTTATATGCATGTTTACCATAGGTAAACTGAGAGATCTAGGATTGCCGGCATGAGTCGATGTCCGGGGGAAGAGGGAGATGTAGACAATGTAATGCAGCTGTTAGCTTGAGTACAAAGAGACATGAATGTTATACCCTGGCTTATCGTAAGCCATGTGAGCATGAACCAATATAAATGAGACAATATGCGCAGCATAAAATGATGTATGCTTAGTGAACACTGAAACATGACCCATGATATGGGACTAGCTTAATTAACAGTTTAATTACGCCACGGTGAGACATAAATGCACTTGATTGGGTGATTAGACTGTCTTCTATCATCTTACGTGAACTTCTCTTTCTCCCTGAAGAAACTCCCCAAAAACCCCACGGATGGGCAGCATCCGTGAATAAAAACGAAGACTCATTGAGTGTCTGAGTGAGTAGATACAGCCGCTGCTAATGTGTGGCGTTAATGCGGGTGGGGGGGGGGGGGGTGAAAGATTATTTTCCATGTGATTCCTGGCGCGAGGTACTGGCAAAGCTGCGGTTGCGCCTGGGGCATACAGACCTCGGATGAGCGTCCTTGCAGGACTGCAGATGTGGAGGAATGTACGATATGGGTGGTAGCAGACGTTTTCGTTAAAGTTATGACAAATCTTCTCGTCTTGCCTATGCTGCACCTGACGGCTTTGATTATTATTCCCGGAAAACAGCATGGGAAAGACTCTAGCCCAACAAAATAAAATACTCAGTTACCTCTAATCATTAACCCATGTTGTATAATTTAGTGAACTCTGTGTGTTGCTGCCAGCATACATGACACCTGACGTGGAACGTTACTCGTGGATGGGGCTACAGAGCTGCTAGACAGTCGAAAACGGTGCATTCCTCTGTCTGAATGTGCTGCACTTTGATAAATGTTTAGACAAAAGCTAAACTCTTATTGCACTTTTGGCAACGAGCATTCTCCACGTCGAGACGGGTAAAGTTTAACCACACCTCGGAGCGCGTTCTCTCCGCCACCTCCGCAGAGTGCTCCGCTGCATGTAGTAGCTGCGTGTGTGTAAACTGCCCCGCCCCCTCGCACGCAGACCGGGGAGAGAGATCTCGTCTGATCGAAAATACATCATAGACGCATTTGTTTGTCTTTTGCATATTAGAAATGAGTTGGCGCCATCATTTCAGGTAACGCTGTGTTGAAGCTTGAAACTGCGTTAGTTACTGAGCATTGTAATGGGTAGTAATTACCCGACTGCATTAGTAATGCAAGTAATACGTTACTGAAACTCCATACTGTAACGCGTTACACCCAACACTGCCTGGAACTCACCTTACCCCTCTTGCCAGCGCTACTCTGACGCCTATTTAGAGTGAGGCGCAGGAGGAAGTAGCTTCAATGGGATGTAGCTTGAGCCCTGCCTGCCTGCAGGAGGGGTTGTGGTTTGAAGCCAAAATGGGTAAATCTTCGCATGCGATGAGGACCCGTTTCGCGTGAAGCCGGAAGCGCCGCATTTGAGCGGCCCTGAAGCCAGTGATACCCTCTTGAGAGACTGAAGGCGTACGTCAATTGTTTGGGTGAAGTAGCCCGTTTCCATTAAGCCGGAGGAACTTCCGTGGAGCCCGATTTCCTTGTCTTTTCCTCCCGCGTCCGGGTTTGCGGGGCGGCCGGCTGGAACCGCTAGCCGACTGGAGAACGCCGCCTGTAGCTTAATCAGCCAGACTGCGGAGCTGATGAATAATGCCTGGAGCTGGGACGAAGCTCTGCTGCTGGTTGCGCGTTGACACCTGGAAGACAGCTGATAGAACAGGGGAGAGCATATATA
This sequence comes from Pseudochaenichthys georgianus, assembly GCF_902827115.2. Taxonomy (NCBI): domain Eukaryota; kingdom Metazoa; phylum Chordata; class Actinopteri; order Perciformes; family Channichthyidae; genus Pseudochaenichthys; species Pseudochaenichthys georgianus. Next base: position 24,011,247 of record NC_047524.1, read on the forward strand.
GAGGGATTAACAGGTGCGATCATTAGGCTTGTAAATGGAGGGGCGTGATAGGTTAGCTGAGGAGTGGCGCTCCCTGTCATTTAGATGCAGGGAGCAAGTATTGCCATGACGAGCAATACGGAGTGTTAGGTCTTCCTGTCTGAACTTGCGCTAAGCTTCATTTGTCTTTGTGTATTTTGTGAATGAAGCGCCATCTCATGGTTAAATCCTGTAATTGAACAAATGGGGAAATTGGGCAATGCCCTCTAGCAATTTGGCAACACCCCCAGCCACTGGCATCCGCTGGGCTTTTGACTGGGACACACCCATGTGAGTCTGATCTGGAGTGCTACATCTGTATGAATGGCATTGCTAGAAAGAACCACCATAAATAACCATAAAGAGTAGAGAGTTTTAACAAAGCTTCTCCGACACACTCAGTATGAACCCACCTTCAGCTGCTTCACAGCCCAGCTGTCACGTGCATCTGCAGGATGAGGAAGGCAGGTGTGATGAAAGGGAGGAAGGGCTGGTGGTGGGGGCTGATCAGGAAATGGTGTAGGGAAATCTAATTTATTTTTCATACACTGCTGAGATGCAAAGTCATATATCATGCCATGTAGCAATTTTGTGCCAGTCCCAGGCACACAAAAGATGAAAGAATAGTGATCAAAGATACAGAGAGAGAAGTCAGCTACTGGAGTTGCTATGAGATCCACTACCACTGAGAACAATATAAACTGTGTTGAAATATTCATTCAGACTCCTGTCACTGTTGGTTTTTAGTGTCGGACAACTCACTAATGTAAAAGAAAACATATTTGGAATTGAATTCTGGTTAGCTTTTAAAGCCCTGGGCTGACTCCTTATCTTAACAATGAAACAACAACATGTTCTACACTTAGTAAATGAAAAAAGACATAGAACAATTATTAGCATATGAACAAATTCCATATACTATAACTATCAATCTTTCCTTAAAGTAGATCAATGGTCTATTGCTAAAAAAATACAAAATCTCCCTGCAACAACAAGAAGCACATGGCCAATTATAAGCCAGGATGAACTTCCCAATATAAACTATTATGAAATTATTGCAAAAGCTTACTCTGTCTCTCATTTAGCAGGATAATAAGCCATGTGCTTCTGTTTGTAGCATAGAAAATGTGTATTTTCAGAATATTAGACTGTTGGATCCATTTCCAATGGGGCAATGTTCGGACTTGAGGGCATATTATCAAATCGCGCAATTTTCAGAATATTGTGGCCGACCTAAATATGTGGGTGGGCATTTGATCTCTGAATTTGGACCCAAGGTAAAAGTACCGGGTGGCGCAGGGTTCATCAGTTTATTGATCTTGCTTATCAATAGGTAAAATACTTATATTTGTCTGGAAATTCACTGATCTTAAAAAAAACACAATCATAGTTGCATCCCATCAGGGCTGCAAACTAAGAAATGAAACCACTATCATCTTGGGCAGCGCCAACGTGGTGACCCAGTTTCGGCACAGCAGAGGCATATTCTTTCACACACAGTGATGTCACGAGCTACCCACAATGCAACGCGCGCCATATATATATATATATATATATAAATACGCCATTTTCCTGGAGGTGCAAATATCCTGGAGGTGCAAATATAAACAGCTAGCTAACGTAGCCAGGCAGAGCGCACTAGGTTTTTTTTCTGAATTAACGACCGAAGAAATGGCTGAATGTCTTCGGATTACATCTCTGGACTTGAGGGGTGTGCTCTAGGTTTGTGAACAGCGTAAACTAGAGCTGTGTGGGTTGTCGGATTGCCCTTACAGTCTGCCTGCAGATGTATGGAAAAACGACCCTCGAAAGTGGCCTTCGTCGATTTTGGCTGCATCTACGTCTAATTTCTGGAAACACCAGGTCACACTTGTCAAAATAATATTATCATGCCATTGCATATATGTGGTATTTTAGAGTTGACTAGATATTGATTAAGGCAATAGACTATGATATTCAGTATAGGAAGCTTAGCAACACCTAGACGGTGTACGGCTAAACCCTCGGCCTGCTTGCACCTCGCGTAAAATGGCGGATACCGGAAGTACGGTGTCGCCCTCGGCTCAATACCCGTATGTGTGTGTGAAAGAATAGTAATAATAACATAAACATTCAGGCTACCCGGACCTCTGTAGAAATGTCTTGGGGGATTCAAACCTGGGAATTTATATGATAAACAAGCTCTATTTTAAAGCTTTTATGGTTACCCTGGCAACTGATTTCCCTGCAAAGAACATGTCTCAGTCATTGATGTATGTACATGTATTACCCAAGCGGCAAACTCTAGGCCACTTCCGGGATGCGAATCAGGAAGTGCCTCAAACTGCAGTTCATCTAGTGGCCAGTAGGAGCAGTCTGCAGAAGGGAGCAATTTCCATAGACCACAAAGTTAAAATGCCCAACTTTACAGCAGAAATAAACATGTTTACATCATGGTTTCAAAAAAAACATTTTATTCTCAGTATAGTTAGATTCCCCCTTCCTGTCTATGGATCCTGGAGTGAATTTTTTCTCAACTCATCTGTTTAAGAAATATTCAGTCTTAAAGTTATACATAAATTAGGGCGTGGTAACTTTGAGTGACAGGTACGAGCCTCACTGTCGGCTAACAGCAATTTGTCAGCTCTATAGGCTAGGCTTTGCTAGTTGTATTTACCGAACTTGACCCAACGGACGTGTCCGTGGATTTCATGTATTTTGTTAAGTATAAGACAATTAAAATGTCTTGTTGTGCGGTTGATTGTACTAACCGACATTCCAAGAAGTCTCTTATGCACTTTTTTCGGTGAGTATAATTGTAATATTTTATATATATATATATATATCAGGGTTTCCGCTAGGATTTTTTCTCGCCGGTCAAATGTCCTGGCAGAATTTATTTTACCGGACTAATTTGAAACTTACCGGTCATATTTAAATAATAATTATAATAGTTGTGTAGCAGAGTTTCCGTTAGCAGGTAATTACCGGACTATGAGCAGATATGCTTCAGTTTAAAACTCAGTTCACGGGGCTCATTTTTATATTGCTTCAGTTTATAATCGTAACAGATCGAAAAATTCAGATTCATTTTTCAATAAATGATTCCACAAACAACATAATTATTACATTCAAACAAACTACTTGTAGTAGATAACGTACATTATTCAGAAGTTTACATCAACTTTGAATAATAACACGGGAGAAACGGATCCTCTCTTTTCCCCTCTTTCTCTCCTGACAGCCCGTCAGTTTCTCATGCAGCTCACTAAACAGAGGGCGGGGCTTCAGGTGATTATGCAGAGCTGCGTGTCTCGGTCAGACTCAGCAGCCGATCTGATCTCTCTCTCGCTCCGGTTACACTTCACTCGCGTTTATGTCCATATCGATCAGATCCAGCTCTCCTGATCGGCCTTTATAGAGAGCACCGATCAAACTATTAAGAGTGAATATCGGCCAATAATGACCGGCGGCCGATCGATCGGAGCCTCCCTAATTATTACCAGATATTTTGACCGTCAGGTTTTGAATTTACCGGTTTTTTATAAATGTTACCAGCTAAAAACCGGTAATTACCGGCTAACGGAAACCCTGATATATATATATATATATATACAAGCTAAGCTAAAACATACACCTGCTAATCATGCTAACGGGTTGGACAGAGCTCCAGCCGGAAGAGCTATAGGTCTTCGGAGCTATAACTGCGGTGTGCTGTTCGCAGGGAGGTAACGTGGTAGTGGCAGCCAAAGGAATTATGTACGCCACAATTGTTCTTATATGTTTGTGTACTAATTAGATATTATTTACGGGTGCAAACCATAGACTGTATAACCTGTTAATATGTTAAGTAGGGGATAGTGTGCAGCAAGTCATTATTGAAGAAAGCCCGACGCTAGCTTCTCGTAGCTTTGGTTTTTTCCCTCATTAATGACCGCCTTGCTGTACATTATCCCTTATTTATTGTATTTGCTCCTTTTGTCTGCACGGACTCTCTTCTGTGACAACGTTACATTTCCAGAGGTGGGAGGAATTAAGGATGTACAATTATGAACTGCAAGCTGGGTTGTTAGCTTAATACTGGGAGCATATTAGCTTAGCTTCTTAGCGTGAGCTAGGTCTGGAATTTCACGTCCGTTGTCAGCAGGTCCCGCCCTGTCCCGCCTCGGCTCCGCCTCTTTGCCCTTATTTGGAGCAGGCGGGAGTTAAAATCGACGTCACTGTCGAGCCGTTAGTAGCCGACTCCGCCTACTAAGGGCTTCTCTGCAACTCTGCAGAATCCTATGGGTGACGTCACGGACCCTACGTCCATTTATATATACTCTGGTATTACCGCAAACCCGCATGTTTATTTTGAAGATCAGATATGGATTGTGATGTCAAAATATTTACGCTTTTCTCTATCTCATCCTCTGTGTTGCTCAGGGCTGACCACCAGACTCTAACAAACAGAGTTAGTTCAGGGATCTATGATTATTCTGACAGGCTGTTATGTTACAACCACACATTTTGTTTATTTTCTGTAAACTGGCTTACAATTAAAAAAACGCCGGGGGAGATCTCCATGGTAACTTATGCTGAACATCTAACCCTCTCCAGGAGATAAAGAGATCACCTCCAGAAAGCACCGCCTGCTGACCAATCAGAGCTCTGCGCATATAGTTTAAAGCAATAGTCATATTCCAGGCTGAAGGAAATACAGTTTAAACTGACGAATGCAGGAAAGAGGGCTGGCAATGAATCGCCGATTGTGTGAACATGGTTATTGATAAAATATCACTGCCCATCTATCACATTTGCGGAAAGCAAGCTTACTTAAATAACTGCCACAACATAAGTAAATGGATCAAAGTAATTCAGAGCATTGCATACAGTCCGGGCAGTGTAAGTGTATGACGCGGATCACATCATATATTTTCTTTTCTGTGTCAGCTAAGGTCGTTGTGCACTTATATTGCCACATACTGTGTGCAAAAGTATTATTTTACAACACATTCAGTTGAGACAACACTCAAGTGTACTGTCATTAAAGTCACTTGATGGGGCAGTGATATTATAAACCTTTTTATTTACGCATTCAAACAGTACTTAGGTTTGGGTTTAAGTCATGGATGCTTGAATTATAACATGATAGTTTAGTCGCCATTGATGAAGTATAACGCTAGGCTGTCAATACGCTTGTCTATATTGTGTTCGGTCAAATGTTGCTAAGTCCGCCCATTTCATGGCAACACACTCGCAGCTGGACTTAAAAAACCTGGGTTGATTTACCGAGTTGATAACCAGCGTCGTAGGACCGCTTAGCACGATGCGTTTGTTAGTTAAAGTCAACTTTATTGTCAATCTTCCAGTTTGTGTGACGGACAGAGATCGAAATACTGTTTCCCACAATCCCAAATATAAAAACAAATGTATATAAAATATTAAAATATGTGTGCAAATATGTATATATATATATATATACACAGTCAAAGACACATTTGTACATGTGCACACATTTAGACCTACATAAAAACACAACAATCAATATAAAATAACAGTCACTTAAATATTTTGTGCAAGATAAATATTAGTGCAAGATTTTCCATAGAATGTGCATTATTGCAATATTGTCCTGTGAAGCTGACCGTTGAGCAGCCCGACCAAGCAAGGAGAAAGAGGCAGAGAATTCAAATATAACCCGGTGTGGGCATATATTACTCACAACCATGACACAGCCTCAATCTGCTGTTCACATGAGCACAGCCACCAGGATCTCACACACACTACCTGCCCCTAACAGCCAGGGAAACAGAGCCTAAATACCCACACACACTAATCAGCAACTAGACACAGGTGAGGGGGGAGGAGACAACACAGGGCACCAGGTGCACACAATCCAGCAACAGACATAACGGGAGGGGGAACACTTTTCAAACAGAAACATATAACTGAACAGAAGTACACACATACAAACCCAACTAAACGCAGTCAGCACTTGTACAATTAATGCCACTTAACGCTATGATGTCTACACCCCCCACATATTATTTGCACCCGGATTATTCTTAACCGCTGTCATTCTACACCAGCATAAGCACTTTCGGCGCTCTCGCTAACTCCCCTATCTTGTCAGGCGGAGCCGAGGACCCGACCAGCACCTGCCAGACGACATTTCAATTAATACGGTTTAATCCTTTAATAAATACTATCTCAATAATTAGTATAAATTATATAAAATGTGCAAATATGCCATGCCAAACGGTACTGTGCAATCACGCTAATAAAGTGCAAAACTGTTCACCAAAGTGCTGAGTTACCAGGCCCGAAGCCGTCAGTTCACAGTGACGAAGTTACCTTCGTCACATGTCCATAGCAGCGTAAACAAGTGTCTGTTAGGGTTAGCGTACAGGTCTCTAAAGTCCATTCACATAACCTGTATAAATTATCTTTTATCTTTGTCTTGTTCCATTGATTTATATGAATTACATTATATTACATTACATAGCATTTAGCTGACGCTTTTATCCAAAGCGACTTACGATAAGTGCGTTCGACCAACAAAATACAAACTTGAAGAAAACAGAATCATATAAGTACATCAGGTGTCATAGAGCAAAACCATTTCAAGTGCTACTCAACCGGCTTTAGGTAAGCCATTCCTTTATTAGTATATAAGTGCTTTGTTAATAGTTCTATCGCTCGAAGTGGAGTCGAAAGAGATGAGTTTTCAGTCTGCGCCGAAAGGTGTGTAAGCTATCTGCTGTCCTGATGTCAATGGGGAGCTCATTCCACCATTTTGGAGCCAGGATAGCAAACCCACGTGTTTTTGCTGATGGGAACTTGGGTCCCCTTCGCAGCTAGGGTGCAGCGAGCCGTTTTGTTGATGCAGAGCGGAGTGCACGTGCTGAGGTGTACGGTTTAACCATGTCCTGGATGTAGGAAGGGCCAGATCCATTCGCAGCATGGTACGCAAGTACCATTGTCTTTAAGTGGATTCTAGCAGTTACCGGAAGCCAGTGGAGGGAGCGGAGGAGTGGCGTGGTGTGGGAGAATTTAGGAAGGTTGAAGACCAGACGAGCCGTTGCATTTTGGATGAGCTGCAGAGGTCGGATGGCACATGCAGGTAGACCAGCCAGGAGGGAGTTGCAGTAGTCTAGGCGTGAGATGACGAGAGCCTGGACCAGAACCTGCGTCGCTTTCTGGGTCAGCTGGGGACGTATCCTCCTGATGTTGTAAAGCGTGTATCTGCAGCAGGGTTGTAGCAGCAATGTTTGCAGGGAAGGACAGGTTGTTATCTAGGATCACGCCCAGATTCCTTGCAGTCTGAGTCGGGGAAACAACAGAGGTGCCGATGTTGATTGTTAGGTCAAGAGTGGGACAATCTTTTCCCGGAAGGAAAAGCAGTTCAGTCTTGTCAAGGTTGAGCTTGAGGTGATGAGCAGACATCCACTGAGAGATGTCAGCTAGACAAGCAGAGATGCGTGCGACGACCTGGGTCTCTGAGCGGGGAAAGGACAGAATTAATTGGGTGTCGTCAGCGTAGCAGTGGTATGAAAAATCATGCGGGCTAATGACAGATCCGAGCGAGTTTGTGTACAAGGAGATTAGGAGGGGACCAAGAACAGAGCCCTGAGGGACCCCTGTAGTTAATTGACAAGGGTCGGACTCCGACCCTCTCCAAGTAACCCTGTAGGTGCTGTCTTTGAGGTATGAGGTGAGGAGGGAAAGTGCAGAGCCTGAAACTCCAAGTTCTTGAAGAGTGTGAAGGAGGATCTGATGGTTCACCGTGTCGAATGCAGCAGACAGGTCCAACAGGATTATGACAGAGGAGAGGGAGGCTGCTTTAGCCGTGTGCAGTTCCTCAGTGACAGCAAGGAGGGCAGTTTCTGTGGAGTGACCTGCCTTGAAACCAGATTGGTGCGGATCCAGAAGGTTGTTCTGATGGAGATAACAGGAGAGTTGTTTAAAGACAAGTTCAAGTTCAAGTGTTTTAGAGAGGAACGGGAGGAGAGAGACAGGCCTGTAGTTTATAACATCAGACGGGTTGAGAGTGGGTTTCTTTAGGAGAGGGTTTACTCTTGCCTCCTTGAGACTGTTTGGAAAGTGACCAGAAGTTAGAGAAGTGTTGATGAAATGGGTGAGAAACGGTAGAATATCAGGAGCGATAGTCTGAAGGAGGTTTGAAGGGATAGGGTCCAGAGGACAGGTGGTAGGGCGGGTAGAGGTAATGAGAGTAAGAACCTCACTTGGAGAGAGAGGGGAAAAGGAGGTCAGTGTGTGGGTGAAAGGAGGGTCTGGTGACCCAGCGGTGAGTAAAGGTGAGTCAGAAAAAGAAGAGCGAATATCATCAACCTTTTTTTCAAAGTGGTTAACAAAGTCGCTTGACAGAAGGGAGGAGGGGGAAGGGGCTTTGGGGGGGTCCAAGAGGGTGGAGAAGATGGAAAAATAGTTGTTTAGGATTGGAATAGGAAGATTGGATCTTATCTTGAAAGAAAGTGTTTTTTGCCTGAGAGATCGAAGCAGAGAAAGAGGAGAGGAGAGCCTGATAGGTTAGGAGGTCGTCATGGTGTTTGGATTTCCACCGTTTCCGCTCTGCTGCCCGAAGGACGGTTCTATTAGCACGCAGTGCGTCATTTAGCCAGGGAGCAGGAGGGGACTGACGAGCCTGCCGAGATGTGAGAGGACAGAGAGAGTCCAGAGAGGATGAGAGAGTAGAGAGGAGAGTTTCTGCAGCAGAGTTTGGAGGTAGGAGTTGGAACGAGTCAGAGGAAGGGAGGGCTGAGAGCACCGATGATGCAAAGGTAGAGGGGGAGAGGGAACGAAGGTTACGGCGGACAGGTGCAGGATGAGAAGAGATTAGTTTGTTATGTTTGGAAAGGGGTAGAGAGAATGAAATGAAGAAGTGATCGGAGGTGTGGAGCGGGTTTACAGAGAGGTTAGAAGTAGTGCAGTTACTTGAGAATATGAGATCAAGGACATTGCCAGCTTTATGAGTTGGTGGAGATGGAGACAGTGAGAAAGCAAAGGCGGTTAACAGAGATGTTAGTTCGTCTATCTTCCATGTCTGGAGGTTGAAGTCTCCGAATGAATAAATTAGGTGATACATTTAATTTCAAACCTTTATTTATACAGATAAATCCCATTGAGATCATTGATCTCTTTTTCAAGGGAGTCCTGCTCAAGTAGTTCCACATGAAACATAAAAACATAAATAGAACAACAAAAGGACATCATACAGCATCATTTACATAATTATCCACATAAACAGGTACCAATAGTTTCCGATTGACTAGCATCCAACCGAGCTTTAAAAACATTTAGTGGCACCAGATTGTTCAGTTTCCATTTAATTTGCAAACTATTCCAAGACAGAGGAGCTGCGCATCTAAAAGCTGTCTTCCCTAAGACAGTCCTAGCAGTTGACACATTTAATAAAACCACAGCATTCGATATCAGGCAGTAGCCACTTACAATTTTCCATGAGATCAGGGAGCAGATGTAGGATGGAAGTTTGCCTAACATGGCTTTGTATATAAAAATGTACCAGTGACTGAGCCTCCGTACAGTTAGTGAAAGCAAACCAGCCCTTGCATACAGGGTACAGTGATGGGTTAATGCTTTACAGTTTGTCACAAATCTTAGTGCACTGTGATACGCAGCATCTAACTTGACCAGGCAATTGGCAGGTGCATTCATATACATCAAATCACCATAGTCCAGCACAGGTAAAAAGGTCACAGTGACTAGCCTTTTCCTGGCCTCAAGTGAGAAACAGGACTTGTTCCTGTAGAAGAAACCTAGCCTAACCCTCAGCTTTTTAAGCAGCTTATTGACATGAAGTTTAAAAGTGAGACAATCATCAAGCCAGATACCAAGGTATTTGTAACAGGTAACCACTTCAAGTTTTATTCCTTGCGTAGTTAAAATATCTAAAAAAGGCTCTGGTGTCTTTTTAGCTTTAGAAAAGAGCATTACCTTGGTTTTCTCAACATTTAAAAGAAGCTTTAGTCCAGAGAGCTGCGTCTGAATAATGTTAAAAACAGCCTGTAATTTAACACCAGCCTCCTTAATGGAGGGACCTGCACAGTACATCACGGTATCATCCACATAAAAATGTAAAGTAGCTTCATCCACCTAAACTATTAATATAGATAGAGAAAAATAGCGGACCTAAAACTGAACCTTGTGGTACACCATTAGCAATGTTCAACCACTCAGAAGACAGCCCATCAAAATGAACACATTGGGAACTTTCAGAGAGGTAGTTTACAAACCACCCCACTGCATGGCTGGACATGCCTATACTGGCTAGCCTCTGCTTTAAAATGTGATGATCGACGGTGTCAAACGCTTTTGAAAGGTCAATAAATAGAGCTGCACAACTCTGCTTATTATCTAAAATACTCGCCACATCATTCACCACTTTCATTGTGGCAGTGATGGTGCTGTGTTGCTTTCTGAAGCCTGACTGATGTTTAGACAGGATGTCATTTGTACATAAAAACACCTTTACCTGTTCACTCACTAAGCGTTCAAGAACCTTAGCCAGAACTGACAACTTAGAGATTGGCCTATAGTTATTTAATAAGGTGGCCTCCACTCCTTTTAGCAAAAAGGCAGGACATACGCTGACTTCCACAATTTTGGAATTGTGTTTGAGCTGAGGGAGAGGTTAAAAAGAGTAGTAAGAGGTGGAGCAATAAAATCTGCAGCTATCTTTAAAAAGAAAGGTTCTACGTTGACCGGGCCAGCCGGTTTCTTAGGATCTAACTTGGTTAAAGCTTCACGAACAACATCAACAGTAAAAGGGGTAAAACTAAAAGGGTTTTCCAACACATGTTTTTCAGAGTCACATACTGTAGTGTTCACAGAAGCAGAGTTAGTGAGAGAATCAAATAGAGAACCACAGGACACAAAATGCTCTTTAAAGCAATTTAGCATAGTAGCCCTGTCCGATATAGTGCCAGATGCTGTGGTAATGCACGGAGGTAGCTCATTACGGATATCGCCGGTGGATAACGATTTAATGGCTTTCCAAAATGTTCCAGGATTATTCAGATTCTTTGTGGTTACTGACAGATTTTGATTTAGCACTTTTGACATGAGAAGTGAAGCTATTTCTTAGCTGCCTAAAATGCAGCCATTCTACCTCTGAGCCTGATTTCCTAGCCTTTGCCCAGGCCTTGTTTCTCTCATGAAGGAGACTGGACAGATTAGCAGGAAAACCAAGGATTGTCTCGTCCCTTTACTCTAAATGTACGCAGGGGTGCAAGTCTATCAATGATCTCCATAAAACCAAGATAAAAATAAGACCATGCGGTTTCTACATCAGCACACAGATCGATTGTACCCCAATCAAAATCAAACAGATCATGCACAAAACCCTGCTCCACAAAGTGTTTTTTGTCTCTCTTAATGATAATGCGAGGTTTAACCTTATGGACCTTAGTGTCCCTAATTGTGGCTACAACACAGTGATCACTCAGATCATTTGCAAATACTCCCACAGATGAATATTTATGGGGAGGATTTATTAGGGGACTTAATGTTAGGGCGAGTAGGACTGTCAACAATCTGAGTAACATTTAAAGAGATACAAAGGTTTTTCAAATCCTCTGACACTGCAGTTAACCAGTCCCAGTTAAAATCTCCAAGTAGCACTATTTCCTTGTAGTCTAGTTGTGATAAAATATGTGCTAGTGAAGACAAGGAGTCTTTGACAGCTGAGGGGGGTCTGTAACAGCTCACCACCATGACCTGTTGACCCTTTGCCACTTCTATATTTATGGCTAACAATTCAAATTGCTTACTGATCGATATGGAAACTAATGTGGTTACACTGAACTTATTCTTAACATAAAAGGCAACGCCACCACCTTTATTAGGCCGGTCGGTACGATACACATTAAAACCATTTAAGGCAATGTCAGAGGCCAAAATAGATGTGTTTAGCCATGTTTCTGATAAAACAATGACGTCAGCGTCAGTCGAGCTCGCCCAGATACGGACAAAATCTAGTTTACCTAACAGACTGCGCACATTCAAGTGGATGAAACCCAACCCAGACCTAGCTTTAAAATCAGCAGGAATCGCGATCTGACTACTACTACCGGGCGGACCAGGGTTAGGTTGTACATTTCCTGACAGTAATAACAACAACAAAAAACAGGCATATTTTCCTCTTAAACGACACACATACATTGTCATCTAATTTAGAAACACCGTAAAAGTCTGCGAGAGTGTGATTTGAGCTTAAGAAGCAGTCCTGAAGAACCATCATCGCAGGAAAACAAAAAAGACAAACATATTTTGTCGAGCAGATTGTCTGTGACAAGGCAACCGATAATTGTTTGAGCAACACATCTGAACCTTTGCAGGGGATGCCCACTGCGGGTGGCATAACAGACCTGAATCCAGTAGACTTCTCAGAATGACTAGAGATCTTCTCATAGTCCAAAACAGTTAACAGGCACAGCAGAATCCCGATATGGGCCATTTTCCCAGACCAGCAGACAGTATCCACGATGTTCCTGGAACAAAATCAGCACAGCACCAAAGGACAGGCGAAAACAGCAGCGTGGAAGCGCTCCGGTCCCTCCGTGGTATCGCCGGGGTGAAAGCAGGCCTCTGCAACAGCAGAACCAGGACAGGTGGAAAGCAGGCCCCAGCGGTGGTAAAATCCTCCTCCGCACAGCAGCACACGCCCGGTGGAAGCAGGCCAAGCCCGAAGCGTGGATCCACTCCATCTCTCCGCGACGACTCCAAGGTAAAAACCTCTCCAGTACAGCCGTATTCTACAGGTGGGAGCAGGCCTCCGTAGATTGCAGATCGCAGGCAGCAACAGGTGGAGCCGCTCCGTCTCTTCGCGACGAGCAGGCCTCCGTAAATCGCAGATCGTATGCAGCAACAGGTGGAGCCGCTCCGTCTCCGGAGGAAAAACACCTCAGTACAGCCGTACTCGACAGGTGGGAGTAGGCCTCCGCAGATCGCAGACAACTAAAACTACTACTTGTATAATCAGTGATGGCTAACAGTTTGTAAGCAGGAGAGCTAGATGCTAACAGATGCCAGATGCTAACAGGTAAGTGCGAGCCTGTAGAAATTGCGACTGCCTCCAATGACAGCGTAGGAAGAGTGGTGACAGCGATGTAGAAGAGACATGGAGAAGAGGGGACACATGTTGAGTAATAAAACAGTCTCATCTTTTCTTTTTGTGCCACATTTATTTCTACATTAGTAAATAAACCATAGAAGCTTCTGAGAGTCACCAGAAGCTTTCAAAGCCATAAAGATATTTTGGAGTTGGCTGTGAATTTTAATAGACAATCAGGGTTATTTATCAACCTGCTGTACTTTTTTTTGGAAGTTCAGCCCCTATTGAACACTGTAAAACAATCCCTTCTATTTTGTATTTCATTGCTAAGATTCTTTATTCTATAATGTTGCTCAAGCGCAATGTAGACCAATGCTTTACAAGACAGAAAGACTAGGAAAGCATCCATTTTGTGCATATATCAAAATAAACAGAGCAATTCAAGGTGTTTCCTCTCTACTAAGCCGTGAAAAAGGTGATTATCTGTACCTTGTTCTGCGTAATGAATTCAAGAGTCGATATCAAGCTATAGGCGCACAGCATATTAACAGAAAATTGACATTTCTTTTTTAATACTTACTTTTCTTTGATTGATATAATTTGATAGTGTGTAGGTCATCATATTCAAACAAGAGATACTGATTTGCATCGGTAACCACAATAGTCTTACACCACTGGCAGAAGATTTTTATAGTCAGTCCAAGATGAGACTGTTTTTTCTTTTGCCAAACACCATACAGTTGTAGATCCAATTATCGAGTTACAACACTCAGAGTACTTGTCTTTTGCTTTATGAAGATACAAACCAAATTGTTGTGACTGTGGGGGTGTAAGGCTTGATTTTGCCTTCTTACTCATTACTACATTAATTTGGGCTATTCTATTTTCCTCAACATCATCCAAGTCTGTGTGCTGTAAAATGAAAGTCAGTGATTTTCTGCACGAGTGAGCATATAATGATCGCAAGCAACCAACTTGTGATTGTTATAGGATTGCTATAACATTTGGACAAAGTTTGGATTAGTTTTTCAAAACATATAATTGTATTAACGGTGAAACGTTTTTGTCAATTCAATTACAGATCATCAATCATGGAAATCAATGTTCAATAACAGAAACAATAGAGAACAAATATATTTTACAGAAAGTGTAAAATAAATACTTGGGGTATGGAGTCTCAAAGGTGTTGAAGTCATCAGGAAGAAGGTGTCTAACCAAAAACCATATTTAGTTGCATTATTGGAAATGTAGGATTGATCATTTTGGTATTTTGTCCAATAATCTTGAGATAATTGGTACGACAAATAACTTACAACACATGACGAGACTTCTCATAAAGTAGGTGTGCCCAAAGAGGTGCCCAAATACATTAAAATATTAACATATTATAAACATTACATGGCTAAAATGTTAGCAGGGGGTGCTTCATTAGATGGGTTGAGAGATTATTATCTATTTGGGAATAGGTTTTTCTGGCCACCTGGTAAATGTAAGTCCAACATTCTACTTTTATCTCTGTTTTGGTCAACTCCTTAGAGAAATATCTGGCTCTTTAGCTGATAGCTGCTACTCTATGCTCATCATATGCAAACTTTGTTTGTCTGTTTATTGGTACTGGGTAGGTAGCATGCAGTGGGTTTTCAGAGATGTTATGCTATACATGCGGCGGAGAAAATCAAAACAAAGATAGCCTAACAACATAATCAGTGTCTATACGTTTGTAATCTTTTGACATTTCATGAGGTCATGTCAACATGAAAACATTTATAATTGCAGCTTGCAGTAGTACGTTTGAGGGTCCAGAGCTGCAGTTCAAGGTGTTAAGTATAACAACACATGTAATTATAATAATTACAAAGCAAAAACTAAGCTGATATCTATAATGAGCTGATTGTTGTCTAGATGAATCCAGCGGGTTGTAAACAGAGCCTTTGTTGCAATAATGCCCACACAACTTCAAATCAGTGAGTGTGTGAAGATGCTGAATACACGAGTCAGGTCACTCCCACATCACGGTTGTATAAATTATGTTTTATTTTCCATCGTGCACCAGGCAGTGTGATGTATCCTTGCTTAAGGCGAAAGTGAATCGATTTGTTTTTCTCTGATCCCAGCAGGGGTCCTTTGGCACAAAGTTAAGGCACCTATCAACACTTCAAAATTGATCAGTGACACGTCGTTTCCATGAATGCGAATGATTATTATCATCATAGCATTCAACTAAAACAAAAAACAAATCTATTTCTATATTTGCCTGGCTTAATTGCTGAATATTGATGGATTACTTTGAGTGTTTGTTGAATGATTTCACAAGATAATTAATCAGATTCAGACCACAAAGGCAACACCTCCCCAACAAACCAATCAGCTAAACAAGCTCAAATTAAGCATTGCAGACTGGGCCACCTCTGACGCTCTTGCACGGAGAACAAAATGCACAGTTCCCCAAGAAAGAAGAGCATTGATCTGCGCTAAATCATCGCGACTTTGTGACAAACCCACTGGAGCTGAACTAATGCTGTTAAAAAGATGCACCAGATGCCATGTGCTTCTGTCTGATGTGAGTTCTCGCTTGCTGCCTCAATGGAAGGAAGAAGAGAAAGGGTTGCAATTACATGCAGAAAGGAGTCGAAAAGTATTGTGTCTCACCTGGAGGGGAAATCTATTTCTCTCGACCTTCTGTTCTTGGTTTTATTTTTTGAACTTTTCTTCTTTCTTCCAATTTTGTTCCTCACCTGTCTACAGTCTGTCATCTTTATTTCAAACCGGAGAGACGTGATGTAAGAATTACATATTTATTGTTTACACGTCATATGAATGAAATGATTGCCATGATAATACAACAGGAGAATGTAATGGTGTTTGGCGATTAGGCCCCCGGTTTGCAGGATAATCATTCAGGAGGGAAAGCACCGCTCCGATGAAATCCCCGGGGTCTAGACACTGGTGGTGGTGCTGAGTAGGTGAGACCGGTCTGAAGAAGGAAGGTTTAGCTTTGTCCTGGAGGAGACTGGAGGCGAGAGGGGTGGAGGCGGGTTGCGGTCATCTGCAAATGACAACTGACAGGGAGGAAGAGCAGGCATTTAAGGAATTTAGCATGTGCAGCTATTGGCTGCTGAGGGGTGACGCCCTCATATTTAATGAGGGGGGAAGGGAGCCATCGAGTGACGTGTAAGTGACTCGTGTTAGGTCTTCCTTATTGAACTTGCGCTAAGCTTCATTACACTGGTAAAAGTTGCACTTTTGTTAAGAAGCACGAGGAGAGGAATCTTTGAGTAGGGTGAATAACGACGCTTCATGACATCAGCATAATTTTCAGCCTTGCAAATGTTAGACAGTGATTCTTCAGTCCTATATTATCTTCCGAAATGTGTTTTCACAAGTATATAGCAGGTTATATGAGCACATTGAAAGCATGTGACTGAAGTGTGCATCTAGACCGGGTGACGACAATACCTATTGACGCAGCAACCACTGTAAGTTATATTCTTGTTTAATTAGACTTCTCTGTTTCATTTATTCTACTCTGTATAATTGTTCTGTAGTTATTGTAGCTAAAACGGCGCTTTTGAGAGATTTTAAATCTCAGATCTGCTCACGTGAACCTGTTACACAGGTCTCAGTAGGCACTCAAGCCTGCATTACAATATAGGCAGGGCCTCTCTGCTGATTGCGTGAAGTATACAACAGCGTGAATTAGTCATCTTCCAGCTAAAAAGCATTCAAATACCGCATTCAAAAACTGAAGAACTCAGTGTGCATCTAGACCGGGTGACGACAATACCTATTGACGCAGCAACCACTGTAAGTTATATTCTTGTTTAATTAGACTTCTCTGTTTCATTTATTCTACTCTGTATAGTTGTTCTGTAGTTATTGTAGCTAAAACGGCACTTTTGAGAGATTTTAAATCTCAGATCTGCTCACGTGAACCTGTTACACAGGTCTCAGTAGGCACTCAAGCCTGCATTACAATATAGGCAGGACCTCTCTGCTGTCGCCCATCAGCTGTAGAGAGCTAACTAATTAGAGGGGCGTGGTCCCACAGCTGTGAGAACTCAGCAATCAGGCGTCCATTTTAGGTAGCTCTTTCCTGGAGCGTCAGCTTCAGACATTGGAGTCCTGCTGGAGTCACGAGGGTGGCAAAGAGGAGGCAAATCCTACTCTGATTGAGCTAATTACCGCATGGTGTCTTATTTTATTTTATTTAGCTTTCTAGCCCCTCATGCTATAATCATGTGTATTTTCTCCATTCCTGTTCATGTGTCTTCTCGCAATTATCACTGGCCCCGTGTATCTCCTAATCGCTAGTGATGGTGAGATGAAGCTTTTAAGCTGTCCAGCCAATTGGTTTGCAAAAGGGTTCATCTCATGAGGCTTCATCATGGGCTTCATTTGAACACAAACCCCCCTGTTGGTAAAAGTGTGTAAAATAGGCAGATTGGACATCTCAACAGTGTGCTCTATCTATCTCATACCGAGTTCCCATTGAGTAAAGCCTTAGAATAACTCTAAACAACGAACATTAAATCATATTTTCATGTTAACAATATTGTATTTATTCCAGTTCAATGATTGTGATTGAAAAGCCTAAGGAGGCTGCTAAACATTGCAAAGAGGGATTTGTATTCCTTAATAATATTCATAAACTTAACCATGTTGTAGCCTGAGAAAGGCTAAACCATATCAAAGAATACATTTATTAACTACATTATCTCATTTAGCTGTAGCTTTTATAAACAACAAAAAATACGTATTGTTCAGTCGTTGAACCAGGGACCCTACGGTCATGAGTCACCTGCTTTCCAGCTGAGCCACAGCACACACACTAAAGCTCCCTGAAAACACTGCAACATATTTATTCCTGTATTTATTTGTTCATGTTTTTATTCCTACATTTATTTATGCTTGTATCTATTTATACTTATGACATGTTCCGACCTCTATATAAGTGAGGGTCTGAGCTCTCTTGATTCCATCGTGTCCACCGGGTACATGAGGGGTAATATGATTCTTAGTATACATCCATGGGTATTATGAGCGTTGTGGTTCAGCAGTTCAACCGATCTGAATCGCTTCGTGAAGCAGTCACGTGGTATCGACAGGCAGCGAGGCTTCGTTTGTCATCGATGACGTCACTGGCCCAAAACGATACAAGCCTCGATACATGCTTCACAAAAAGCTTCGGGATTACTCGACACACGCTCCGAAGCCTCGGTGCAATACGTAACATCACTACTAATCGCTATAACCGGCCTGCTCTCGTCTATCCCACGTGCTCCACTGAGATCCAACATCTAGTTTCAGGTGGCCTGTGGAACTGCCAGTCAGCTGTTCCTAAGGCTGACTTCATCTCTGGCTACGCCTCCCTGCATACCCTGGATTTCCTTGCTCTCACTGAGACCTGGATTACTCCATTCAACACATCCACCCCAGCAGCTCTCTCCACATCATATTCCTTCTCCCATACACCCAGACCCACTGGCAGAGGAGGTGGCACTGGTCTCCTGCTCTCTCCCAAATGGAGCTTTTCCCTCTTCAAGCTACCTATCTGCACTCCTTCCACCTTTGAATTCCATGCCGTCACAGTAACCCATCCTATACAATTAACCATTGTTGTTCTCTACCGTCCACCAGGCGCCTTGGGGGACTTCTTCGAGGAATTAGATAATCTCCTCTCACACATCCCTGAAACTGGCCCTCCTGCTGTACTTCTCGGAGACTTCAACCTCCAGACAGGGAAGATAGACAAACTAACATCTCTGTTAACCGCCGTTGCTTTCTCACTGTCTCCGTCCCCACCAACTCATAAAGCTAGCAATGTCCTTGATCTCATATTCTCAAGGAACTGCACTACTTCTAACCTCTCTGTAGACCTGCTCCACACATCTGATCACTTCTTCATTTCATTCTCTCTAACCCTTTCCAAACATAACAAACTAATCTTTTCTCATCCTGCACCTGTCCGCCGTAACCTCCGTTCCCTCTCCCCCTCTACCTTTGCCTCATCAGTGCTCTCAGCCCTCCCTTCCTCTGACTCGTTCCAACTCCTGCCTCCAAACTCTGCTGCAGAAACTCTCCTCTCTACTCTCTCATCCTCTCTGGACTCTCTCTGTCCTCTCACATCTCGGCAGGCTCGTCAGTCCCCTCCTGCTCCCTGGCTAAATGACGCACCGCGTGCTAATAGAACCGTCCTTAGGGCAGCAGAGCGGAAACGGTGGAAATCCAAACACCGCGACAACCTCCTAACCTATCAGGCTCTCCTCTCCTCTTTCTCTGCTTCGATCTCTCAGGCAAAAAGCACTTTTTCTTCCTATTCCAATCCCAAAAAACTATTTTCCATCTTCTCCACCCTCTTGGACCCTCCCAAAGCCCCTCCCCCTCCTCACTTCTGTCAAGCAACTTTGTTAACCACTTTGAAAAAAAGGTTGATGATATTCGCTCTTCTTTTTCTGACTCACCGCTGGGTCACCAGACCCTCCTTCCACCCGCACACTAACCTCCTTTTCCCCTCTCTCGCCAAGTGAGGTTCTTACCCTCATTACCTCTGCCCGCCCTACCACCTGTCCTCTGGACCCTATCCCTTCAAACCTCCTTCAGACTATCGCTCCTGATATTCTACCATTTCTCACCCATTTCATCAACACCTCTCCAACTTCTGGTCACTTTCCAAACAGTCTCAAGGAGGTAAGAGTAAACCCTCTCCTAAAGAAACCCACTCTCAACCCGTCTGATGTTATACACTACAGGCCTGTCTCTCTACTCCCGTTCCTGTCTAAAACACTTGAACGCGCTGGCTTTAAACAACTCTCCTGTTATCTCCATCAGAACATCCTTCTGGATCTGCACCAGTCTGGTTTCAAGGCAGGTCACTCCACAGAAACTGCTCTCATTGCTGTCCATGACCAACTGCACACTGCCAAAGCAGCATCCCTCTCCTCTGTCATCATCCTTTTGGACCTGTCTGCTGCATTCGACACGGTGAACCATCAGATCCTCCTTCGCACTCTCCAAGAACTTAGAGTTTCAGGCTCTGCACTTTCCCTCCTCACCTCAAAGACCGTACCTACAGGGTAACTTGGAGAGGGTCCGAGTCCGACCCTTGTCAATTAACTACAGGGGTCCCTCAGGGCTCTGTTCTTGGTCCCGTCTTCTTCTCCCTGTACACAAACTCGCTCGGATCTGTCATTATCCCGCATGGTTTTTCATACCACTGCTACGCTGACGACACCCAATTAATTCTGTCCTTTCCCCGCTCAGAGACCCAGGTCGTCGCACGCATCTCTACTTGTCTAGCTGACATCTCTCAGTGGATGTCCGCTCATCACCTCAAGCTCAACCTTGACAAGACTGAACTGCTTTTCCTTCCGGGAAAAGATTGTCCCACTCTTGACCTAACTATCAACATCGGCACCTCTGTTGTTTCCCCGACCCAGACTGCAAGGAATCTGGGTGTGATCCTAGATAACAACCTGTCCTTCACTGCAAACATCGCTGCTACAACCCGTTGCTGCAGATACACGCTTTACAACATCAGGAAGATACGTCCCCAGCTGACCCAGAAAGTGACACAGCTTCTGGTCCAGGCTCTCGTCATCTCACGCCTAGACTACTGCAACTCCCTCCTGGCTGGTCTACCTTCATGTGCCATCCGACCTCTGCAGCTCATCCAGAATGCAGCGGCTCGTCTGGTCTCCAACCTGGCTCCCTTCACTGGCTTCCGGTAACTGCTAGAATTCAATTCAAGACACTGGTACTTGCATACCATGCTGCGAATGGATCTGGCCTTTCCTACATCCAGGACATGGTTAAACTGTACACCCCAGCGCGGGGGGGAAGGAGCCGGAGCTTGTGCGGGAGGTGGAGCGGTACCAGTTGGATCTGGTTGGGCTCACCTCTACGCACAGTGTCGGCTCTGGAACCTTACTTCTGGATAGGGGTTGGACTCTATTCTTCTCCGGAGTTGCTCAAGGTGTGAGGCGCCGGGCGGGTGTGGGGATACTCACAAGTCCCCGATTAGGTGCTTCGTTGTTGGAGTTTACCCCAGTGGACGAGAGGGTCGCCTCCCTACGCCTGCGGGTTATGGGGGGGAAAACTCTGACTGTTGTGTGTGCTTATGCACCCAACAGCAGTTCAGAGTATACGGCCTTCTTGGAGACCCTGGAAAGAGTCCTGTATGGGGCTCCTGAAGGGGACTCTTTCATCTTGCTGGGAGACTTCAACGCACATGTGGGCAATGATGGAGACACTTGGAGGGGCGTGATTGGGAGGAACGGCCCCCCTGATCTGAACCGGAGTGGTGGTTTGTTACTGGACTTCTGTGCTAGTCATGGATTGGCCATAACAAACACCATGTTCGAACATAAGGATGCTCATAAGTGTACGTGGTACCAGAGCACCCTAGGCAGAAGGTCCATGATCGATTTCGTTATCGTATCATTGGACCTGAGGCCGTATGTTTTGGACACTCGGGTAAAGAGAGGGGCGGAGTTGTCAACTAATCACCATCTGGTGGTGAGTTGGGTCGAGTGGCAGGGGAAGCCTCTGGATAGACCTGGTAAGCCCAAACGTGTAGTTCGGGTGAACTGGGAACGTCTGGAGGGGGCCCAAGTTCAGGAGGCCTTCAACTCGCACCTCCGGTGGAGCTTTTCGTGCATTCCTGTGGAGGTTGGGGACATTGAACCAGAGTGGTCGGTGTTCAAAGCCTCTATTGCCGAAGCCGCGGCGGGGAGCTGTGGTCTCAAGGTCCTAGGTGCCTCAAGGGGCGGTAACCCTCGAACCTCCTGGTGGACACCGGTGGTCAGGAAAGCCGTCCGACTGAAGAAGGAGGCCTTCAGGGATTTGTTATCCCGGGGGACTCCCGAGGCAGTTGCAAGGTACCGACAGGCCCGAAGGGCAGCAGCCTCATCCGTGGCCGAGGCAAAGCAGCGGGTGTGGGAGAAGTTCGGAGAAGACATGGAGAAGGACTTTCGGGCGGCACCAAAGTTGTTCTGGAAAACTGTCCGACACCTCAGGAGGGGGAAGCAGGGAACCATCCAAGCTGTGTACAGTAAGGATGGGACGTTGTTGACCTCAACTGATGGAGTGTTAGGGCGTTGGAAGGAACACTTTGAGGAACTCCTGAACCCGACAACTCTGCCCTCTATGTTAGAGGCAGAGCTGGAGTATGACGGGGGATCAACACCAATCTCCCGGGGGGAGGTCACTGAGGTCGTCAAACAACTCCACAGTGGCAAAGACCCGGGGGTGGATGAGATCTGCCCGGAAATGCTGAAGGCTCTGGGTGTTGAGGGACTGTCATGGTTGACACGTCTCATCAACGTTGCGTGGAAGTCGGAAACAGTGCCGAAGGAGTGGCAGACCGGGGTGGTGGTTCCCCTTTTTAAAAAGGGGGATCAGAGGGTGTGTGCCAATTACAGAGGCATCACACTACTCAGCCTCCCCGGGAAAGTTTACTCCAAGGTACTCGAAAGGAGGGTCAGGCCGATTGTCGAACCTCAGATTGAGGAGGAACAATGCGGATTCCGTCCTGGTCGTGGAACGACGGATCAGCTTTTTACTCTCGCAAGGATCCTGGAGGGGGCTTGGGAGTACGCTTATCCGGTCTACATGTGTTTTGTAGACTTGGAGAAGGCGTATGACCGAGTTCCCAGGGAGTTACTGTGGGAGGTGCTGCGGGAGTATGGGGTGAGGGGGTCTCTACTCAGGGCCATCCAATCTCTGTACTCCCAAAGCGAGAGCTGTGTCCGGGTCCTCGGCAGTAAGTCGGACCCATTTCCAGTGAGGGTTGGCCTCCGCCAGGGCTGCGCTTTGTCACCAATCCTGTTTGTAATATACATGGATTGGATTTCGAGGCGTAATCGTGGGGTCTGCGGTTCGGTGGACTAAGGATTGCACCACTGCTTTTTGCAGATGTGGTTCTGATGGCTTCATCGGTCTGCGACCTTCAGCACTCACTGGATCGGTTCGCAACCGAGTGTGAAGCGGCTGGGATGAGGATCAGCACCTCCAAATCTGAGGCCATGGTTCTCAGCAGGAAACCGATGGACTGTCCACTCCAAGTAGGGAATGAGTCCTTACCCCAAGTGAAGGAGTTCAAGTATCTCGGGGTCTTGTTCTCGAGTGAGGGAACAATGGAGCGTGAGATGGGCCGGAGAATCGGAGCAGCGGGAGCGGTACTGCAGTCGCTTTACCACACCGTTGTGATGAAAAGGGAGCTGAGCCAGAAGGCAAAGCTCTCTGTCTACCGGGCCATTTTCGTTCCTACCCTCACCTATGGTCATGAAGGATGGGTCATGACCGAAAGAACGAGATCGCGGATACAAGCGGCCGAGATGGGTTTCCTCCGCCGGGTGGCTGGTGTCTCCCTTAGGGATAAGGTGAGAAGTTCGGTCATCAGGGAGGGACTCGGAGTTGAGCCGCTCCTCCTTCGCGTCGAAAGAAGCCAGTTGAGGTGGTTCGGGCACCTAGTTAGGATGCCACCTGGGCGCCTCCCTAGGGAGGTGTTCCAGGCACGTCCAGCTGGGAAGAGACCAAGGGGTAGACCTAGGACCAGGTGGAGGGATTATATCTCTTCGCTGGCCTGGGAGCGCCTTGGGATCCCCCAGTCAGAGCTGGTTGATGTCGCCAGGGAAAAGAAAGTTTGGGGCTCTCTGCTGGAACTGCTACCCCCGCGACCCGACCACGGATAAGCGGGAGAAGATGGATGGATGGATGGATGGTAACATATCAACTTTATAAGGTCATTTAAATGTTGTGTTAACAGCTTGATTTGCTCCCCTCTAGGGTTAAAAAAAAGTTGACTTTTTCTCCAAACTAAATCTTTGGAACTTAAGTATTGTGGTTAGAGCCAAGACAAGTGAGAAAGTAGTCATTCAGAAAGGATTGAAGCACTACAACAATAAAGTCACCATGACTGTTAAACCACCTACAGTAGGTCAAGTTTTTAAAAAATCCAATCCGGAACACAGTCGAGTCCAAGTAAAGGTACAACGTAATTTCTTGTGTTATTTCTGAATAGAGCTGTCCGAAGTGTGATAAATTACTTGGGTGTGTTGGGGCTGAAGACTACAAGTTGGAAAAGTTAGTGTGAAGTTGGGCAGAACTTTGCATACTACATATTTGTAAATCACAAATATGATGCCAGATGAGATGAACTTTTATGCTCCATAGACAACACAGTCTCACTCCCTGATAGTCCAAAAGCGACGCTTGGTCAGGGTCCTTTGGCGTGCAGTTGTGACGCACCGAGTCTCCTTCAGCTTCATAAACGGACGCAAAGAGCTTTCAACTGATTGCAATGTATTCCCATCGGCGGCAGTATTTGACGCTCAGGGAATTACCGCACCCGTTTATGTCAGCGGCAGTTAAAGGCAATGTGTGCGTCCATTCCCATTGGATAACGGAGAATTGTACACCCGGAAATAAGTATTCTCCTTACTGTCGATTGATTTTACAGTGATATCAGCACTACTCATCAACTCAAAAACACCAGATTATCCTTGTTGATTACACAACATTTATTGGTTTAAATTGTGTTCAATGGATTTGTGTTTTTCCCCTTCGACTCTGAGAAACAAATAGTTGTATCGGAGTTTAGGATGGCCGAAGACACTACACTACCCATAATCCTCAGCTATCGTTTGAGACTACACCAATGCGCTTTGCTACAAACCGCGTGATTAGTCCTCAAGCTCTGTTCAACATTCACTTCCTGGCGGACGGCAAAAAAGCCAGAGATTATAGAAATAAACAAATAACAGGGATAATTGTGTGTTATTGTTGTGTAAATAACAGTGTGTTATTTAGAAAAGAATAACAAATTAGAAGGAAACAAATATTTAAAAAAATACAGATTTCAGTATCCTGAGGCTCTGAGCCCCATTTATTTTCCTCACAGACGGCAAAAAAAGTTCGACATTATACGATTTAAAATAAAAACAATAATCATGGCTTGATATTGAGTAAGAACATGTATTTATGAACCCCACAGCCAGGGCCGGCTCAAGACAATTTGCCCCCCCCCCCCCATAGAATATATAAAGAATAAATTAAAAATCTCTACAAAAGACGAATACACTACAAAAACAGAAACTTATTGACATAGGCAAAAAGGCTTCAAATGTATTCAGTATTGTATGAACATGTTTGAATTGGGGGATGGACGTCACATCCGGGAAGACATTTTTGAACATTTTAAAGTAAAATGCTTCAATCTGGTGCACTTTGAGCACACAATTACTACTACGTAGATCTAGGGGGTACAACTCTAAAACACCCATATGAAAAAGATCAGTTAACATTTTAATAATCAAATGAGTATGTGAACATAACCAATAACCTACCATAGCTAATAAATGTAACTTATTTTATTTTTGTTGTTCATTCATATCTTATTTGACCTAGTTAACATTCATTTATGTATTCATATTTTTATCTCTCCAGTTTTTAAACGATATTTTTGGTTTACTGTCCTATAGTATACATTGAAAACACCAACCCCCCCACCCTACACACAAATACAAAAACCACACTTGCTTTAGTTATAATTCAACAAACATCTTTTAATAAACAAGTAGCTTCCACAGAAGGAGTTATATAACTATTTTAAAGAACACTTAAGAACACACGTATTGTAATAATAAATAAACAAAATAAAATAAATGAAAAAATATTAACAAATACATAAAAACAATTTATACAAAAAAAGAACAATTAAATTTCTGTTTTTGAACACGCATATTGTAATAATAAATAAATACCTTACTGACTTGTTTGACTTAAACACTCAGAATTGCACTCGTCTTGACTTCTTTGCTGCAAAGTCATCGATAACATCCTCATATGACAGCTGACGAGAAACATCACTGTTAATGCTGATGATGGCAAGTCCACTGAGGTGTTCTTGGACCATTGTAGACCTCAGGTAGGTTTTAATTAACTTCAGCTTTGAGAAGCTTCTTTCTGTTGAAGCCACTGTCACTGGCATAGTGACTGCGATCCTGAGGGCCACCCTCAGGTTCTTCCTTTCCAAGAACACCAACAGTTCCAGGGTGGTCATTGTGGGTGAGGGGAGAGTTCGAAAGTTCATCAGCTCCAGTGCCAACTCTATTCCATCTATGTCTGACTGTCCGCCAGAGCTCAGGGTGTTGCTCAGTGTTTGACACTGCTTTGTCAGCTCGTTTCTGGGCAGTTCGGGGAAGTTGACAAGCACCCCAAACTTTGCCTGAACTTCTTCCAGGTGTTCAAAACGCTCATTGAGGGAAGTGATGCAAACATCAACCACCCTGTTGAAAAATGTAACTTCCATCTTTTTTAGGGCATTGGCCATTGGCTCATCAGGTGCTTCATAAGAGAACTGCCTCTTGGTTGACCTCAGCCTCTTCTCCTTGAGGACAGCATCCACATCCATGTTCTCACACATGTCTTTAGCACTGATCTGAGCAGAGGCAAATCCAGTGGCTCTGTAGTCTTCCAGGGTGGCCTTTGTCTTTCTTAGGAGGTCAACTGCGATGTCAAGTTGCATTGACACAGACTGCATTACCTTACTGACCTGTTTGACTTTACTGAGGATGTCGTACCACACCACAGTGCAAATGGAGAAGCCCCCACTTCCTCAGCCAAAGACTTCCTCAGCCAAAGACTGTGCCTCTATTTTGATCATCATGTCAGTGGCCTTGTCCCTCACCTCCAAAAGTGCATCTTGAACATGTTGAGCCTGATATCGCACAGCTTCCACACTGTTGACCCGGCTCTCCCACCTGGTTTCAGACCATGCTTTCAAGGTAGTGGTGACATCGCTCTTCAGAATGTCCCAGCGCTTTGTGGATGCTGAAAACAATGTAAAAAGCTTTTGGAGGTAGCCAAAGTATCCAGTGGCATCTAGGGAGCTTTTCGCTGCATCAGCTAACACCAGATTGAGAGTGTGTGCGCCACATGGCACGAATAGTGCCCTCTGGTTTAGTTCAAGTAACCTGGCCTGAACTCCTTTGTTTTTCCCTCGTATATTGGCACCATTGTCATAAGACTGTCCCCTACAGTCCTCAAAGGGGATGTTCAGTTCTTGGAGCCTGTCCAGGATGAGGGATGACAAACTCTCGCCAGTTGATTCCTCAGCAACAAGGAACCCCATAAAGTGTTCCTTAACTTGTGGCATCTCCTCCATTGTAACAATCCTTAAGATGACTGATAACTGCTCTGTGTGGCTAATGTCAGGTGTGCAGTCCAGAATGAAGGAATAATATTTAGCCTTTTTAATTTCTTCAATCATGTGGGCACTGATTCTCTCACCGATACATTCAATGAGTTCATTTTGAATATTTTTTCCGAGATATGTGGTATGGCTTGCACCCCTTTTGACTTTAGCAACGTGTTCTTTTCATTACAGGGTCAAACATTGCCATCAGCTCCACTTCTTTAAGGAAGTTGCCATTGTTGGGTTTGTTCCCCTGAGGCCAATGTTTCTCTCAGCTAATGATTGAATGATGGCGACCAACCTTGTTACCACCTCACGCCATCTCTTCCTTTCTATGTATGTAAGCGCCATCTCAGTCCTATCAATAGATTGCCCCTTTTGTAATCGAAACTCTAACTCTTTACATGATTCCATGTGTTTAGTATGTTCTGCTGTGTTCTCGTGTGTTTTCAGTAATTGGTGGCAATTTTTCCAGTCATTTAGTCCTGCACTGATTCATTTGTATTCCTTCTGGGAGAACAGCTTGCAGCAAAAACAGTAAAGGCTGTCGTTTTTCTGTGAGTACAATAGCTAGCTTCCCTTGATTATTTCCCCATTTACCAGTTTTCTATAAAAGTATTGGTGGTGGCAGCTTCTCCCATCCTGTCTTTTTGGAAAAATTAAGTGGGGTTTTGCCTGATAGGGTCCTCTGCTCACAAACTCTGTTCATACCTTATCATACATGGATGGCCAGTCGGCAGGGTCAACAGCTGCTGCCGACTGTGTTGTGGTACTCGGGATCAATGTTTCCCCTGCAGATTGTGTAGCAGCAGGTTCACTTGGGACAGGTATCGATACATTTTCACCTGCAGACAGTCAAACATGCATGAATACAGTCAGACACCCACTGTGTGTGTGTGTGTGTGTGTGTGTGTGTGTGTGTGTGTGTGTGTGTGTGTGTGTGTGTGTGTGTGTGTGTGTGTGTGTGTGTGTGTGTGTGTGTGTGTGTGTGTGTGTGTGTGTGTGTGTGTGTGTGTGTGTGTGTGTGTGTGGTGTGTGTGTGTGTGTGTGTGTGTGTGTGTGTGTGTGTGTGTGTGTGTGTGTGTGTGTGTGTGTGTGTGTGTGTGTGTGTGTGTGTGTGTGATAATAAACTAGAAAACTGTGGTACTGTGCTGGGAAGCTTCCAGGTGTGAACATGTGTATGAACTACCCACAACCCTAATAAACTCACCAGGCAATATCACAAAAAACTTGACTGAACTCACCCGCTACAGGCAGTGATGCAGTAGACTCAGGTTGTGCAGTGGTGGGAGTGGGATTACCCAGATATTTTAACAATGCACCTGGAAATTACACAGAGAATAATGTAGTAGGTATCTATCTGCAATAATACTGAGCAGTTCAGACTAGCTGACATAATTTCCTATGCAAAATATATTTTTAAGTGATAACCTAGCTAGTTAATGATTTAGCAGACTTATTTTGTGGCCATTACCATTTGTAAGCTACAGATGGAACAAAATAGATAGCTTTAATAATAATAAATATATGAATACAAGAAAAACCACACAGTGCAGTTGGTGTAAAAAGAGCTATCAAGCTAGATGGTAAAGCAGCTAATCTGCTAGCTTCTATCATACTATATATCAGCTGCTATCATTAGCTAGCTAGCTTTATACCGTTGCTTGAAAAATGCCAATAAACACAAACAGTCATCAGACATACCTCTGTTTTCCTGGAGTTTTTCCTCCTCTCTCTTTCTTCACCTTTTCCAATGCGCCCCAGACGGCTTTTTGTTGGGATTGCCCCGCTTCATGTTGTGACAGTGAAGTTCTAATTCTCGTTCAAGACGCGAGCGCGCACGACACGCAAAACACAAATGGACAGAACCAAAGAAAACATAGAGAGGGGTGGTGCAGTGTTAGGGCGCCCCTACGTTTTATTTTTCATATTCTCAAAAAAACAAATGAATCCTGATCTGAGCAGTGCCTAAAAAAAAGGAATCTGGGGGGTGCCTACAAAAATAAAAAAATATACATAGGCCTATTAAAAAAATGTGTTATCAAATCTGGACTGCGCTCCCTCTACAGTGGGCAGGGCGGGCCGGCCCTGCCCACAGGTTCCGGTCTTCCAAGACCCGAACGGACAAAAAGACGTGGTGCAGGCACGAAACATACTACCAATAGAAATGCATTGCTTTTTAAATCGTTCTGTGTTACACGAAAAAATTAAAAAAAGGGGGAAATCGTGTTGGTGAACACGAACCAATCGGTTAAATGTCGTGACTATAACACTAAATGCCGTGAGAGTGGGTTGTAATGTATTAGCGACCCCCACAGATGTATGATTTCCCTGCTTTCATGGGAGCTCAAACCCCTCCTTATCGGAGCTCAGCTCCCTTCGGCTCCCACATAACTCAAACCCTGGTGGAGAGCAGGGTTTCCCACACATAGACTATACTTGGGCAGGCCGCCCAGATATATTAACGGCCGCCCAAGTATATTTCGCGACCCATTTAGGTTTTTTTTTTTTATAATTTTGTGTTGTATTCGTCCGTGACCACGACGCTATCTGCGATCGATTAACTTGTGGACAATGATCCCTCGCTCCCTTGCACTGATCTCGCCTCCTTCTGGTCTGTTAAGTGGCCTGCCTCACACAGGGTGACTGGCTGTCCACATGATGTGGCCTGCCGACATGGCCACTGTCATACATATCATAAATCAAAGCCCTTGATTGGTCTCTGTGTGTCATTCAAGCTCGGGATAACCTCAGCTCAGTTGAGGTAAAGGACTCTCTGAGTGTTTAGATAGTTAACTTAGTCTAAGTTCTCAGTGGGTCTCAAACGGTGTGGTCACCATTTATGTAAACACATATTTCCATTTGAGAGGGTAGTGATTGGTCTAATGGATAGTGAGGTGGGCTGAAGATCGGAAGGCTGTGAGTTCAAATCGGCCAGGAACACCACCACTAGTGTGCCCTTGAGTAAGGCACTTAGCCCTTAGTTACTCCAGGGAGAATGTCCCTGTAATCGGTCATTATAAGTCGCTTTGGATAAAAGCGTCAGCTAAATGAAATGTAATGTGATTAGTAAAATATGCATGAATAAATAAATAAAAAGTTAACTGGGTGAAAAAAGGTAAGATACACTTTTAAAACTTGTTGAGAGAAAACTAGTCTTTGCTGCTGCCTCAAAGAGGAGCAGGGGGAGAGGAGGGAGACAGGAGAGGCTGATTCAGGAGCACAGACACACTCACAACTATAAATGAACCAAACATAAATTAATAAACAAGTTTCAGTGTTTTTTTCATATTGGAAATGGTATGTTATTGGTTATGGCCAGAGTTGGGTGTAACGTGTTACTTTGTAACGCGTTACTGTAATAATATTACTTTGTCGGTAATGGAGTAGTGTAACGCGCTACTTTTATAATCCAGTAATCACACTACAGTTACTAACATTGCCCCGACACGCGTTACTTCGTTACTTTCTAAAATCAGTCATAATCAAACCTCAACAAACACCTGCAAAGAACACATGCTAGGTGAAGCTAACGCACATAGCTGTTGTTTATTTATATCACACACACCTTCTTCTCTGTTTTCCGGTTGTTGCTTGTTTTGAATGACGAATACACACTACCGCTGCCTGCTGGTAAGGAGAGTTATTGCCACTCACGCATGCGCAGTTCGTACGTGCTCGGCTGAAGTCTGGCTCCAGTGCAACACATGGCCAACACGCAGGAGAACACGCTGACGCAACAGCGTGAGCAGAGATAGACTGCGCAAAATATACAGATAGCAGGAGACAGAGGACAGCCACGGTCAGATAGCAGGAGACAGAGGACAGCCACGGTCAGATAGCAGGAGACAGAGGACAGCCATGGTCAGATAGGAAAACATTCAGGAGCAGTCTTATGCGTGAACTAAAGAGAACATTTGAAACTTTAGCAGTCTGCGTGATCTGCCTGTAGGGAGGGGCGGGCCGGCCCTGCGAGTAAAGTAACGAGTAAAGTAACAAATTACTTTATGTAGATAGTAACGAAGTAGTGTAATATGTAATATGTAATATATTACCTTTTTTTAGTAACGACCCCATCTCTGGTTATGGCCATGATTTTATGATTATTTAAATGTATACAGTTCTGTTTAATATAGATGTTTCCATAGATCTAGTCTCTTTATTTTCCCCTCAAAATGCACCAGATTGATGCATTTAACTCCAAAATAAAAAATAAAATCTTACCGGGGAGGCGTGTCCCTGGACCCCCATAGAGGATTTGAGGTCGACCCCCACTAAAAATCACATGGATAGGTTCCTAAATACATTTATAAATACATTTATTTTTTAAAATAGTAACCCATTTCCATATGTTCATGTGTGGGTAGTAGATTTAAACTATAGGGCTATCATTATGGGCCCTGCCTGTACCTGTTCGCTCTGCCATCGCGTGAAGGGTCTGCTAACAAGCGACCAACAGAAAGGTTAATGTTGTTGCACGTTGCATTTTTATATTTATAGACATTTATTTTGGACGAAAACTTAGCGTGAGGAAAGGCATGTGTGGCTCAGTGCATGAGGGTTGGCAGCCCTGGTACTTGCAAACATCCTGGTGATTTGATTTCTGCACAGCTGCCGAAATGTAATGATTCTGTGATTTTATAAAGCAACAATATACTGTAGGTGTCTATCTTGTTTT
Source organism: Pseudochaenichthys georgianus (assembly GCF_902827115.2). Taxonomy (NCBI): domain Eukaryota; kingdom Metazoa; phylum Chordata; class Actinopteri; order Perciformes; family Channichthyidae; genus Pseudochaenichthys; species Pseudochaenichthys georgianus. Next base: position 24,043,191 of record NC_047524.1, read on the forward strand.
CTCTTAAGTTACACTAGTCATATTGCTTAATTTTGTTCATGATAAAGTCAGGGAAATAATTGTTCAACTTCACTGGTTCAATCTCTAGTACTGTGTTGCAAGTACTGGGGTTCGACTGTCATAAATGGAGGCTAAAATGTGATAAATTGCAGAAATAGGTCAAATTTAGGATTTAAACTATTAGATAGTTGAAACTAATGTAAATTAAACACTGACTTACCAAACCCACAAGATCCAGAAAGACAATAGAAAATAGGTTTTCACTCAACAACTTTTAGTTAAATACAAAAAAATAGCCCTTCTTAATCTTTCTACCCTTCAGGAAGCCTATCTCCTGAGAAATAAGAAATATATGGGGCAACTTTCTCTGTTTCCCAGTATGACCAGTGGGTGATTAAACCACAGAGATCAGAGGAAGGCAGGACTGTACTGCTGTGCTTTAGCATAAGGCTTCAGTGGCCACAGCATGCACTGAAAATGTTCACTAAGCACTAAAAATGACCAGCTACCTTTGTTGTACAAGACTCTGTCGATGGAAGATCTATTTCATGTCTCTGGGCCAGCTGTACCACAAAGAAAGGCAGCAGCAGCATCTGCTGTGTGACAGGGATGTTTACTACAGACTCTGAAGCAAAGTGCATCGCACATCCAGGGCCGTATCTATGATTTCCTAAATACAGAGGTCCAAACATGCTAGGGGGGTTCGGGGGAAACCCCCCGAGATTTTTGGGATTTTCATGTTCTAGTTAGGTGCTTTTTAAGTCCTGTGGGGGGTCACAAATTGGATAATATATTAATTTCAACCCATGTCAGTGGGCTGACAATGTCAGCATCAATTATTTTTAAAGTGTAATACATCATAAGAATCAGTTAATTGTTACTATTAATGATCTGGACATGCAGAAGAGGCTAAAATGAACACATTGTCAACATTCATTTTCCATGTCTCTCTCCTTTCCATAACCTGCACGCTCTCTTCCATCTTCTTGAGTCTCTCTGTCTTCTTCCTGTTCATTACTCTATCTGTCCTCTACTCTTTCTCTTTGTTCAATCTCTCCCTCGTTGTTCACTGTTTGCTCCTCCTCACTTGTCGCTCCTGCCAGTGAATTAAAAGCAATTCAGCAATTTAGTTCATTTCACTTGTTTGTTTGCATTCTTTTTTTATTTAAATCTGTTTTGTTTGATTCTCAAAAGAGAACAAAGATGTAAGCAAATTGTGTTTTATACAATTGTATGTTATGACATAACAAAGATATATGTTGTTTTAAAATTATGCCTATTGTCTATATTGTAAATGAAGACTACGTTATAGATAGATAGATAGATAGATGGGGTTATTAAGCCGACATTCTTTTGTGTGACTGTTCCTCCCTGACTTCCATCACTTTCTCTCTCTCTCTCTCTCTTTCTCTCTGCCTGTCCTGTCTCTTCCGTACCAAAGCTGAGCCTCGACTGACGTAGTCTTTTCATTATATCTGAATCAGTGTAAAAAGCAAACAATACAATGTTATATCTTTAATGTTTTACTCAAATTGAAAGAAAAGCATTACAACGTTTGTTAAAAGGTAATCCTTCTGACATTGGATGAACGTAATTAACTTTAGCTCTCTAGCTAGTTTATTCACGCAATTTAAACCAAAGTATAGCCTATAGCTGCAATATAAGTTAGTGTGCATGTTGTCGGACGTCCACTGACTAACGTACAGCGTTCACACAGGATCTGCTGGTCATATGATGTCCTGATGAGCAGAAACACAAGCAGCCCGCTGGACTCGGATCTCTAGATACTTCATCACTCTTCGCTGCTCCGGTACAAGTCCGGGCTGCCGTGGTTTGTTGATACATGTCGTCTTCTTCTGTTTGCTTTAATCAAGGCTACGTAGTTATGCAGCGCCCCCATGGTCAGTAAATGGAAGTACTACAAATAACCCCTTTTCGTGCAATTATTTCACAAGTTTTGTTATATACACAGCTCGAAAAATATTACCAAGGTCTGGACCTCGGTGACCTCAATGGTAGATACGGCCATGTTCACATCAATGGGAACATTCGGTTTCAGAAAAATATATTGCCCAACTTCAATCGTTCATCACTTTGTGTTCTTTTATCATTTCTGAAACTAATTAAAAGAGGACCTTATCAGGCTCTGAAGGCAAATCACACAAAGTTAATCTTATTATTGTAGCCGGAATATTGGCTGACTGGATCACATGCAGATTATTTGATTTGCTTTGAGTCCGCTCTAGCTGCTCGTCTTCAAACACATTTGAAACCATTCTGTCCAGGAGGAAAGGCTGACACCACACATGTTCCTGTTTGACAAAAAGCTGGCTGACAGACCGCTGATTGGTTTTGTGCCCCTCATATTCTCTTACTATTGTGTGTCCCTGTACTGGGCATATTTCTTCTCAATGGCTTCTTCCCGTCAGCCATTTTGTGAGCATATGGGTGCATAGTGTATGAATGCCCCTGTTTCAAAGCTGCTTGTCTTTCATTCAGGAAGTCTAAGCTCTTTAACACCTGCAGTATGAATTATATAACAGTCCCCCATATGGGCAGTTGTCTGGATAAACAAGCATATATTTCTCGCATGAAAGTTTGCATTATCTAATGAACTGGTACCTGGTATCATAGCTGCCTCTGTTGGCTTTTTCCCAGACCTAGATTAGATTTGCTAAAAGTTCTTTGTTTTTAGTTTTTCCCTTTTTGGAGAGGCAGATGGGATGGGTTTACTGCCTCTGAGATTTTAATTTTGGGTAAAGTTTGAATTGCAGATTGCTGTTATTTTCTTCTTCTAAACATTTCTCCAGACACCTGATTGTCTGGAAAAGTCAGACTCACAAAGAGTCATTTCAATATTTGTTCAGACACCTGGGGCCTCATTTATAAACGGTGCGTACACTCATAAGGTGGCGTACGCCAGTTTTTAACCTCTTAAGCCCGAAGGTCCCCCCAGTGGACCCCTCCCTCCGTTTTTTTACGAGACTATGTCTCAGGGCTTCTTAACATTTATGAAACTATTAATGTTTCATACCCTTTTAAAGGTAAGAAACTCCGCTAACTGACAATAAGAACAATTGTTAGCTAAAAAAACCACAAGAGTAATACCAAGCCTTTGAATTAGCATTGAGCGAAAAAATGCTAACTAATGCTAACGCTTTTTTACACAGAACTCACGGTAGAAATGCCCTTATTACTATCTTAACTGCACAAACAAGATATACGATTTAAAGCTGAGACTCCACAGATTCCACACATATAATGTCATCACTGTACGACCTCGAATTGCTGGAGCTATCAGCCAGAAAAGAGAAAGTAAACAACATCCGGTTTCAAAAATATTACAATATTTACGTCTTACCTTTTTTGATTTGTGATCAAAAGTTGTGTTCAACGGAATAAAAACGCCGCTCAATGTTAATCCAATGTCTTTGTGTCACGTAGAAATGTTTACTGATAATCCATCATCATATGTATGGCAATATACTGGGTATTGTAGCGCCAGGAAAAGGGAGTCGGAGGCGGTGTATTCAGAACGGAGTTCCAATCTTTATTATCCATTTAGTTATAGAGAGGTCAACACCACGTCTGCTCTGCTTAACGAGCTAGCAGGAATGAGGGCTAACTCTCCAGGTGTTCCCACTAAAAGGTCCGTGTGGCAACACAATAAGAGAGGTGAATTATGTCCAATGACGTGTCACCACACAAGCCCCCCCAGAATTCACGTATAAACAAAATCCGTATGGCGGGGAGGAACAATCCGCCTGCCCCCACGAGACCTGCGCACCGGAGTCGGTACAGCGACCTCCGCCCGTGCGGCCCCTGACAGAGGAGGGACCGGAACAAAAGGTCCACACTCCCTGACAGGAATCAAAGCCGGGGGTCGGCCCCGTCTCGGCGGCCGAGCCAGCACCACCGGCCGGTCCACGTCCAAGTGAGCAGCCTTCACCCGGTCAACCGAGACGTGCTCAGCCTTACCGCCCATGTCAACCACCAGGTGTTTTTCACCGTGTTCCAAAACCCGGAAAGGTCCGTCGTAAGGGGGCTGCAGGGGGCCTCTGTGTGCGTCGTGACGGATGAAGACGTGCCCAGCTGAGCGTAGCTCCGCGGGAACTTGAGACCCCGACGCACCGTGCTGAGTAGTCGGGACTGGAGCGAAAGCCTCCGCCGCGTCACGCAGAAAAACTCGCTGGGCTGTGGCAGACCAGGGAGCTGACGCATTTGGGAGGAAATCCCCCGGATGGCACCGATGACGACTCTGGAGAGGCAATCAGCGACCAGGTTCGACTTGCCAGCCACGTGCTTAATGTCCGTAGTGAACTCTGATATGTAGGAAAGCTGCCGCTGCTGACGTGCCGACCAAGGCTCCGCCACTTTTGACATGGCGAAGGTGAGCGGCTTGTGGTCGACAAACACCGTAAATTCACGGCCTTCCAGCATGAAACGGAAGTGCCGCACGGCCAAATAAAGTCCAAGGAGCTCTCGGTCAAAGGCGCTGTACCTGCGTTCCCTGGGCGTCAGCTGGCGGCTGAAAAAGGCGAGCGGCTGCCAAGCGCCCTCCACCCACTGCTCGTGCACTGTGCCGACCGCGTAGTCCGACGCGTCCGTGGTGATGGAGATGGGAGCCGTAGATGATGGGTGTGCCAGCAAAGCCGCCTGAGCCAACGCGGTCTTGACCTCAGCAAAAGCGACGTCCGCCTCTGCTGTCCAGTCGATCGCCTGGACGGGGGTCTTGCCTTTCAAAGCTTCATACAGCGGCCGCATGATGTGTGCGGCCCGGGTGATGAAACGGTGGTAGAAGGTCACCATCCCCAGAAACTCACGGAGCGACCGGGCTGTGAGCGGGCGAGGAAAAGCCGCAACAGCCTCCACCTTCGCTGGCAGAGGTGTCGCACCGCCCTTGTTGACGCGGTGCCCCAGGAAATCAATGTCAGACACCCCGAACTGGCACTTTGCCGGATTGATGATTAATCCGTGTTCGTTGAGCTGTGTGAAAAGGGCTCGGAGGTGGGACAGGTGCTCCTGCACTGAAGCGCTCGCGACGAGTATGTCGTCGAGGTAGACAAACACAAACGGCAGGTCCCGCAGTACCGAATCCATCAGGCGCTGAAACGTCTGAGCGGCATTCTTGAGTCCAAAAGGCATCCGCAGGAACTCAAAAAGTCCAAAAGGTGTTATCACTGCCGTCTTGGGAATGTCCAGGGGGTGCATGGGCACCTGGTGGTATCCACGCACCAGGTCCACCTTGGAAAACACCCCTGTACCGGCCAGATGCGCCGAAAAGTCCTGAATGTGCGGCACTGGATAGCGGTCAGGCGTAGTGGCGTCGTTGAGTCGGCGGTAATCCCCGCACGGGCGGAACCCGCCGTTCGGTTTGGGGACGACGTGCAGGGGTGAAGCCCAAGGACTGTCAGAGCGGCGGACAATGCCCAGGCGCTCCATGGTTGCAAACTCCACCCTCGCCACAGCCAGCTTAGAAGGGTTCAACCGCCGGGCCCTGGCGTAGACAGGAGGCCCCCCGGTAGTGACGTGGTGCTCCACGCCATGCTTAGTGGTAAGCGCAGAGAAGGTGGGCAGCGACAGGTCTGGAAACTCGGCCAACAGTCTGAGAAAAATGTCTGCCCCTGACAGCGAGCCCGACAGCCCGTCGTACGCTGCGCTGCCAAGTGTGCACACGAGGGAAGAAAATGTCAAGGCATCAATCAAACGCCTATTCTTAACGTCCACTAAGAGTCCATGAGCACACAAAAAATTCGCTCCGAGGAGGGGAAAAGAAATGTCCGCTGTCACAAAATCCCAGCTGAAACGCTGTCCTCCGATGCACAAACACATAGGCCTCACGCCGTACGTGCGAATGGGACCGCCGTTAGCCGTCGTCAATCGCGGTCCATGCCCTCCCCGGGTGACGTCTTCACTCGACGCGGGAACTACGCTCCGTTGAGCGCCCGTGTCACACAGAAACAGGCTCCCCGAAACGCTGTCGCTGACGAAGAGGAGCCTGCACGTGCCGCCGACGCTCAGGGCCACTACCGAGCGCCGGCCCCTCCGTTTCCCGGGGGTTTGTAGCTGCACGGAGCAATGCACTTCTTCGCCATTGTCCCGAAACGTGCGTGGTAAAAACACTCTCCGGTGTCTCCACGCCGGCTCGCCACAGCCGTGTCCGGCCCCCGCCATGCTTTCTTGACTGCAGATGGGCTGCTGCACGTCTCTGCACCGGGCTGTTGTGTAGCCAGGAAAAAACGATCTGCTTCCTCCGCCAAGGCCCGCGGCTCCGTGGCAGGCGTGTTGGCCAGCGCCGTCTGGACCCGGGGAGGCAAGTGACGCAGGAAAATCTCCATGAACAAAATCCGGGGATCTTCCCCCCCTAGCAGATTTAGCATTTTCTCCATTAGCTGAGATGGCTTGCTGTCTCCCAGGCCTTGAATGTCAAGCAACTGGCGGGCCCTCTCCTTAGCAGATAAGCTAAATGTCTTCAGGAGAAGGGCCTTAATCGCCTCATATTTGCCATGATGTGGGGGGGCTGCGATGAATCCCACCAACCTGGACGACGTAGAGCTGCCCAGCGCTGTTACTACATGGTAGTATTTCAGGTCCCCGTCACGGACCTGTCGGCAGGCGAAGTGCGCCTCCACATGTGCGAACCATGCCTCCGCGGCGTGCTCCCAGAACTCCGGCAGCTTTACTAAAACATCGCGTTCAGCCATGCTCGTTAATTTTCCGGAAACTTTCTCGGAAACGTCAGGGTCACCAGTGTAGCGCCAGGAAAAGGGAGTCGGAGGCGGTGTATTCAGAACGGAGTTCCAATCTTTATTATCCATTTAGTTATAGAGAGGTCAACACCACGTCTGCTCTGCTTAACGAGCTAGCAGGAATGAGGGCTAATTCTACAGGTGTTCCCACTAAAAGGTCCGTGTGGCAACACAATAAGAGAGGTGAATTATGTCCAATGACGTGTCACCACAGTATAAACTTTTGCCGTCCAGGCTTGTACTTTCAGATATGTTTCGTTTGCTTCTCTATTACGTCCGCAATGGTAATGTTTACGTGGATTTGGGAACTGCCCATCGATTCTATTGGATGTAATGGTTAAGAAAAAGGTGTAAATCACCCAAATCGACCAATGGGTTCCAGAGATATGGTCCTGCGTAAAGTATAAAGAATACCAGCCAGCTTAAGTACATTACGCAGCAGACTTTACTTATTGTAATGTTTACTACGTAATTCCTTACGCAGGAATTGCAGGACCCAGAGCGCATTGGAGCACAGAGCGGACAGCAGATAACGGAATTGCAGTTTTATTGCTTATAGATTATCAGAACATTTCAAAGGGGACACAGCCACATTGGATATTTACCTATGGATTAACTACATCATCGTTGTTATCGTTTTAATGCCATTGAAGACCAGTTTAGACCAGACTAAGAGGAAGGTGAGCCATGTTAGCCTAGCGCATTAGCGCCACTTGTTTTGATGTACGTTTTTGTTGATAACGTCGCGAGTTTGTATCTTTCAGTGTTGAGGTGGGCACCGTTAGATTCTGTGTCTTTACGATCATAAAGAATGTGTTGGATGTGCAGCTAGGATAAGTAATAAGGGAGCTAGGAGTGATTTTCGGTGCAGTAATAGGTTAGCATTTTTCGCTCGGGGCTAATTCAGAGGCTCACTGTAAGAGGATAACAGAGTAGGCCAACCTGATCTCACCAGAATGCGTGACTCCACCACGACTTCTTAACACCACAATGCGTGGTGGAGTCACGAACTTTGTTACATTTACGTGTCGGCACCACGCAAACAACCCCAATGTAAAGTGAATGAGGCCCCTTTGTCGTGGTGCACACACGCATTTCTACAACGTCCCGCAGTGAGCTTTTATTCTATAAAACGTTTTTTAAATCTACTTTATAGCTTGTAGTAACTCACGGGAGGCTTCTTTTATTTTATTTGTATTCATAATTATTTTTATTTTTCGTCATAATGTAAAAATTACATTAGTTACGAATTTGTGTTCTCAAAAAACACTGCATTGTGTGTAATGCAACTGTGATTTTTATTAAATTAGTTAGTTTTTAAGGAAGGCCAGAGCTTCAGCTGTGTCAAATAGATTGTTCCCTTTAGTTAACGTTATTTAAAAGATAATGATCATGTCCCCTGTATTGTATTACGAGCGTCCATTCCCACTGGTTAACGGAGAATTTTACACCCGGAAGTAAGTATTCCCCTTACTGTCGATTGATTTTACAGTGATATCTGCACTACTCATCGACTAAAAAACACCAAATTGTCCTTGTTAATTACACAACATTGATTGGTTTGAATTGTGTACAATGCTTTTGTATTTTCCCCCTTCGATTCGGAGAAACAAATATTTTTTCGGAGTGTTAGGATGGCCGAAGACACTACACTACCCAGAATCCTCAGCTATCGTTTGGGACTACACCATGTGCTTAGCTTGACAAACCCCGTGATCAGTCCTCAACCTCTGTGATTGGATGCGCGAAGTTTACACAGAGCGTCAAAAAGGACTTGAAATGGAATGAAACCCATCGACGGCACACTATTCAAAACAGGAATCGAACGTGTCCTATATATTCCATATTTATATCATTGACCTTCTACTTTCCCACTATTTTGTATGTACTCTTAATATTTAAATGTTTTCATAAAATATAACACATTCAAAAGTGCTTTACAAAAATGAAAGACATTTAAGAAAAAGGCATTTTAAACAGTCATTAAAAAGCAACACAATCTTCCTGCATTGCAATTACTCTAAACGTGTAATAACGTGCTTTAACCAGTAGGTGGTTTAGGTTAAAAGCATAGGTTAAAAGGCTGTCAAGTTTACAGTGTTAACAAAATAAAATATACTGCTGTTTCCGGTTTAGTTTACGCCGAATATTATTTTGTTATTGTTTTGCTATTTGTAACACAAAAGCGATGGAAAAAACCCATAGCAACACATAAAAGATGGTCTTAACATGACCCAGCGGTCTAGTAGTTAATAAAAACAATAATATCAAAACAAAATGTTACTACTAACTTTATTGTGAAATTAAAACAGAACGGTAAAAGAATAGTTTCCGGTCTATTCTGATGCCCGATCTCTGGAGATAAATAAAGAACTATGATAGATGTGTAATATTTAATGCAGCCAAACCATTTATTACAATGCATTCATGTGATGACTTTCAAAGAGTAAAGCAAGCACTGCTGAATAAAGTATGATTTTCTCTTTTACGAAACGTTTTTTTTCATATGGAATGCAGTTGGAGGTCAACCAATCAAAGAGCTTGAGGACTGATCACGGGGTTTGTCAAGCTAAGCACATGGTGTAGTCGCAAACGATAGCTGAGGATTCTGGGTAGTGTAGTGTCTTCTGCCATCCAAAAACTCCGAAAAAATATTTGTTTCTCCGAATCGAAGGGGAAAAATACAAAAGCATTGTACACAATTTAAACCAATCAATGTTGTGTTTGAGTTGATGAGTAGTGCAGATATCTCTGTAAGATCAATCGACAGTAAGGAGAAAACTTACTTCCGGGTGTACAATTCTCCGTTATCCAATGGGAATGGACGCTCGTAATACAATACAGGGGACATGATCATTATCTTTTAAATAACGTTAACTAAAGGGAACAATCTATTTGACACAGCTGAAGCTCTGGCCTTCCTTAAAAACTAACTAATTTAATAAAAATCACAGTTGCATGACACACAATGCACTGTTTTTTGAGAACACAAATTCGTAACTAATGTAATTTTTACATTCTGACGAAAAATTCAAATAATTATGAATACAAATAAAATAAAAGAAGCCTCCCGTGAGTTACTACAAGCTATAAAGTAGATTTAAAAAACGTTTTATAGAATAAAAGCTCACTGCGGGACGTTGTAGAAATGTGTGTGTGCACCACGATAAAGGAGCCTCATTCACTTTATATTGGGGTTGTTTGCGTGGTGCCAACACGTAAATGTAACAAAGTTCGTGACTCCACCACGTAATGCGGTGTTAAGGAGTCGTGGTGGAGTCACGCATTCTGGTGAGATCAGGTTGGAGTAGGCCTATGTTTTATTTTTTTTTAACAACAGTTGTATTTGCATGGAATGAATACCTATAGTGATAATTAAAAGTAATAAAATGATTTTTACAGTGAAAAAGTTCAAATGGAACTGATGGTTCCCAAATTACCCAGAGGTGAGTCCGCTTGGACTTTATTTTTCTAAACCTCTCTAAAAAGATCAAATTTCACTTGTTTTGCATCAATCTTGATACAGGGTACTTATTATATGTTATAGTTTGGATTCCTAAAGCTTTTAGTCTACTAGCCCATCATTCAAGGGTGGTTTTCACTATAAGTAATGGTTTTTTTTTAGGCGGACATTAGAATGTACATGTTTTACTGTGTTCCATCTGAATTTACTTTAAAATAAAAACATCTATATTGATTCTGACACTTCTACATCCAACTTACACATATGTAACCTTGCTTTGAGAGAACATATTATTAATTTACCCCTTTTAGAAGAATATATAGTCTTTTTTTCCTTTACGGGAAAATGTGCGGTCCTCCACGCAAACTCTGACCCATGCGTACGCACTAAGCACAAAAACGGGAGGGACAAGAAACTGCGACACCGTTAGCAGAGGGAAGAATGGAGAAAAATATGTGAAAATAATACCATAAATAAAATGTTACCTCATTTATCTTATATGAAGAATTCATTTTCAAACATTGATTAAAGCCAATCTTGAAATGATTAAACAGACGCCTGTTTGCAACTCCTCAGTGCACACAAAAACATAACTTGGAGAAATAAATAAATACGGATATGTTATTTAAAACCACCTCGAATATGTTGTGTTGATGTTATGACATGTATTCTCATAAATAATGCGGTAAGCAGGAGGACAGAATTACGTCTAAACTGACGCCGTTTTGCATTTATATAGGTTGTAGATACGAGCATGGTTTTATATACTATCACGTTTAATCATGTTTTATGCCGTTTGCTAAGACTTGATAAGTCACTCATAAAACACAGGAGGTATGGAAACTAAGAACACCATATATTTGGTAGATTTGGCATCACAACTGCTTTACGTTATCCATATTGGCTGATTGAGAAGATAGATTGGTCGATTGATAGACTGTAGTGTGTATCTAATAGATCATTATTTCCTAGTTTCTTCTCAAAGAAAAGGTTCTTCTGAATCTTCATCGTATATCCTTCTGTATTGCAAACATGTTTGGCTTTTGGAGTGTTGGTCAGGTAAAAAAAAATCAGATTGACATCTGGGCAGGTGTGGCTCAGCAGTTTAATGCACTCATCTTCAGATCAGGGACGGACCGGTTCAATCCCCACTGCAGTCAGCGTGCCACTGTGTCCTTGGGAAAGACACTTCACCCAAAATTGCTCCTGTGGGGATTGTCCACAGTATTGAATGCATGTAAGTCTCTTTGGATAAAAGCGTCTAACAAAGTGACATGTAATGTAATGTAATGTAATTTAATGTAATGTAGAATAAAGCGTCTTTGAGCACCTGGAACAGCACTATAAAAAAAAACATTTATTATTATTATCTGAGAACTTGTAAGAAACATATCTTACATTTGTTCAGCTTTTTTAGACTTCGTCATCAATCAACCCTGGCAAATGTTGCCTTGTCCCTTCATTCCTCTAGAATTACTACATGTAGCTCCCTCCTTTTTATTCCCTTACCATGCTTGAGTTCTTATACAAGACGCAGTACCATTCGTGATGGCTTATTGTACCCGTCTCTCTATGTCTTCCTCTCTAACTCACATTATGCTCACATACTCAGCTAGCTCTGTTTGTTTGGAGGACTACTGGTGGTGGTAAACAGCTTTCACAGGCAGCGTGAAAAAGAAGCTGAGGCAGTGAGCAGCTGCCAACCATCGTGTGCATGAGTGTGTACGCCTGTGCGTCTGTCAACTGTGTGTGCATCTGAATGTCACCACAGATAGTCGTCTTTAAGAAGAGAACATGAGAAAGTGAAACAAAATTCAATGTTGGGGCTGTCAACTAGAACGTTCTCAGCAGTCTGTCAACATTCTAATCACAGATGGCTTGATCAGAGAGGGTTTCGCGCTCTGGTAAAAGGTTTTCTGCCTTCCACATATACCATTTAGAAAGCTTACACCCACTGTGAAAGACTGCCAGTGGGCTTTTGCATACAATGTGTGCATGATTGGCTCTGCTGCTGGGCCTGTGCTGTAAGTTGAAGCTGTAACAAGGGTGATGGATGGAGCTTGTTACTCACAAGTGATTTGCATCATCTTTACTGTTGCCACAAGGCTGCCGGGGGAACCACCGTAAAACATATTTTTGTTCTCCTTTTTCAAAGTAGCAGATCACTCTCATCTGAAGTTCTTTCGTCTTCAGGCATGGTGGGGGAAACAGAGGAATTGGCCTTTGACGTTACAGATCCCCTTTTTCCCAGCATCCCTTTGCTCCAATCGACCCTCCTCCGCACCGTGATCCACTTTTGGTTCCAAATGTTTCCAGGCTATACGTCTCCTCTCCCTTTTACTGTATCTCAGGCTCTCCCGCGCTCTCCCTCCCCAATGCGAAGGCTTCGTGTTGCGGTGCACCTTCAGGCGGTGTGTGGGATGGTGTTGTGGGCTGGCATCTGGCAGCCTCTGATAAGAAACGAGTGAGCTGGTGCTATTCCTTCTGAAACGTTTTAAATTATAATTTTTTTGTCGTCCAGGAAGACCATTGGGAAATGTTTTTGGTGATGTGTGAGGAAGTTTCTAAAAAATGGACCTTTCAATAGGCTTAGACGAGTTCATGCAGTGACCGTATGCACCCCACTTAATAAGTCTCTTAAAGTCGTCATTTTTTGCTGTTTTGATATAATGGAAACACAATTTTTTACTCACCACCTCATAAATTCGGCATGGCAACAGTTCTGATGTACATCCAGCTTCTGCGAAATATTTCCAAATAGCCATTTGATCCATTATTGATAAAAATGAGTGTGTAACGCAGCTTTATGAGTGGCCTATTAATCATCTTCTGTCAACAGAGATGAAAAAAACATGCCTTTGAATAATAATAATAATAATATATTTAATTTGTTAGCGCTTTTACAGGTGCTCAAAGACGCTTTACAGATATAGTGAAGAGAAAAGAAAAGGAAGGAACAACAAATAAATATATAGTTAAAGTTAAAGTCAAATAATACACATTAAAAGCCAGATTGAAGAGGTGAGTTTTTGTAAGTTTTTTGAAGGTGGTGAGGTCGGTGCAGTCTCTGATGGGTTGTGGGAGTGAGTTGTAGAGGGAGGGGGCAGCGACGGAGAAGGCTCTGTCCCCCCAGGTCCGGTGATTTATGCGGGTGGGGATGGATAGGAGGTTGGCTTCTGATGAGCGGAGGCAGCGGGAAGGGGTGTGGTGGTGCAGCAGGTCTGTGAGGTAGTGGGGTATAATCAGCAAATTAAGTTAAGTTTTGATTTTGAGTGACCTTGGGGAGTCTAGATCTTCCTGATACTACTTCTGGCCACTAATGTCTGGCTGGAACACGCTCCAGGCAAACCCTAGCCACATCTTCTTCCTGCACTTTTTGAATGAGAATATATAATCTGAACCACAGGCGGTTGTTTATCACAGTTGAAATCTGTTTCTAGGAAGTTTTGGAATTAATCGCTTAAATGAGTGGTTAAATAATACAACATCTGTATATTAATGTAACCCCTGAGGCCTTCTTTGTTAAAAAGAATACATGCCCATTGTTGATCAAACTATTTCCCCCGTTGCATTTTTTCACTGCCTTCATTTCGTGTTTGACATGGGGCTGTGGTTACCGGAGTACAGGGACATTATTTGTCCTTCTGCAATTAATTGCAAATAATCATTCTGGGGAAAGAGTCAGACAGCTAATTGCTATGATAATATCCATGTTTCTGAGGCATCACGGGCCACAGATTGATCGTGGCTGTGCAAGCAGTAGTAATGGAGAACAGTTGCCAGACTGGCTGGCTAAATCACTTTCATTGTATGGCTCCATCGACCGCTCAATTGTGTCTCAAAATCCCAATTCATAAAAGTCTAAGATATTTTATAAGTTTTTATAGTCTGTGGTCAGTGGTTATGGTATTTTCACAACATAGCTTTCCAAGAGCATTGAAAAAAATGAATACATCTCCACAAAAATATGCATTGTTAGTGAAGCTATAGGATGTATGACAACCTTAATTGCATGTGTTATTAAAATTATCAATTCTTAAGACCACAGATACATTGTGTACAAATGTAATTTTTTAACAAAGAAATCCTCCAAAATGAGGAAGTTCTAAGACATTTTTACATAACTGATTAGCCCCTGGAAATTGTAATTCAAACCTTAAACAAGTTTCTATTCATGAGTAAAGTTTTGATTCTCCTGTTAGACATGATTTCTCTCTCACACACACTCTCACACTCACTCTCACTCTCACTCTCACTCACACACACACACACACACACACACACACACACACACACACACACACACACACACACACACACACACACACACACACACACACACACACACACACACACACACACACACACACACACACACACACACACACACACACACACACACACACACACACACACACACACACACACACACACACACACACACACACACACACACACACACACACACACACACACACACACATATAGAATATTGGCCTTGGATCTCACCCGTTGATCCATCTCACGCTTGAAAGAGTCAGAGTCTCTGGCCGGAAAGTTCAGCGGTCAGGAGCGATGAGATGAGCCGGGCAGAGAGCCAACCAAATTCTAAAATGAAGAAGAGACACAAGTGAGATGCTTTGACTGGATAAAGGGAGCGAAAGCAGGAGGCGTACGTTGTCAATTACCCATTTAGGTCTGATATAGCGCAGAACCTGTGACTTGCCTGGGGGTGTGTGAGGGCTGTTATGTGATGGAAACAGGAGCGTATCCAGCACTGCAGATATATAGTATGTGGACAGCTCTGTGTGGGAGCTGTCTGAAACTGTACTGCAATCTGACTCACCCCTACATATCTGCACTTCTACCGTCAAACCTAACCGAGCTGTCCTGGGTAAAACATTAATAATTAATCATTCTAGTCATTTCTTTTGTGCAACAGCACAGGTTTATGTTTATTAAAACTGCTATATTGATTGTTGGTTTCCCCTGATGTTTTGTTTGAGATTCTACACAGATTGTCTCTGACTGCACAGTTCTTTAAGATGCAATATAAATGAAAACAGGAATGCATAAAATAACTCTCTGAGATCTCATGCACCAAACAGTTGTGAAAAGTACATTTACGTAAGTACTTTTCTTTCTGTGCCACTTTATACTTGTGTTCCACTACAATTCAAAGGGAAATATTGATTTAACAGATAAAGTTACTAAATGAATTCAGATCTTAACATACAAGGTAGAGCTTATACATTGTTTTGCTTCTATATGAATTGAATGACCATCCAACATTACCTCAAGAAACATTGAGTGGGTTGACAGGAAATTATTTGGTAGCAATTTTGCTAATTGTTTTTAATTGTTTTGTTTAGGCAAGGCAAGGCAAGGCAAGTTTATTTATATAGCACTTTTCAACACAAGGCAATTCAAAGTGCTTTACAAAAAATGAAAGACATTAAGCATTAAAAAAGAAAAGCTAATAAAATAAACATTCAAAGAAAAAATACATGGATAAAAGTTACAGTGCAGTTTAAGATATGAATAGTAAAAATAAAAGCAGCGACAAAAAGAAAAGTCTTCAGCCTGGATTTAAAAGTAGTAAGAGTTGCAGCGGACCTGCAGGTTTATGGGAGTTTGTTCCAGATATTTGGAGCATAATAACTGAATGCTGCTTTACCATGTTTAGTTCTGACTCTGGGGACAGAAAGCTGACCAGTCCCTGAAGACCTGAGAGATCTGGATGGTTCATAATTTAGCAGAAGATCAGTAATGTATTTTGGGCCTAAACCATTCAAAGCTTTATAAACCAGCAGCAGTATTTTGAAATATATTCTTTGACACACAGGAAGCCAGTGTAAAGACTTCAGAACTGTAGTGATGTGATCCACTTTCTTAGTGTTAGTGAGGACTCGAGCAGCGGCATTCTGAATCAGCTGCAGCTTTCTAATAGATTTTTTAGTGAGACCTGTGAAGACACCATTGCAGTAGTCGAGTCTACTGAAGATAAAGGCATGGACAAGTTTTTCCAAATCCTGCTGTGACATTAGTCTTTTAATCCTAGATATATTCTTTAGGTGATAGTAGGCTGATTTAGTAACTGTTTTAATGTAACTGTTGAAACTCAGGTCAGAGTCCATGACTACACCTAGATTTCTAGCTTTATCTGTTGTTTTGAACATTGCACACTGAAGCTCAGCGCTAACTTTTATACGTTCTGACTTGGCTCCAAAAACCATTACCTCAGTTTTATCTTTGTTTAATTGGAGAAAGTTCTGACACATCCAGTCATTGATTTGTTCAATGCACTTACTCAGTGTTAGAATTGGAGCATAGTCTCCTGGTGAAATTGTTACGTACATTTGTGTGTCATCTGCATAACTATGGTAACTTATTTTGTTGTTCTTCATTATCTGAGCTAGTGGTAGCATGTAGATGTTAAAGAGAAGAGGCCCCAAGATGGAGCCTTGAAGAACCCCACATGTCATATTTGTCAACTCAGATGTGTATTTACCTATAGAAACAAAGTTGTTTCTGTCCTTTAAGTAGGATTCAAACCAATTTAGAACTGTTTCCGAAAGTCCCACCCAGTTTTCCAGTCGGTCTAGTAATATGCTGTGGTCAACAGTGTCAAACGCAGCACTGAGATCTAATAATACTAACACTGAAGTTCTGCCACTGTCTGTGTTTAAGTGGATGTCATTAAAGACCTTTACAAGAGCAGTCTCAGTGCTGTGGTTTGGACGAAAGCCTGACTGGAACACATCGAAACAGTTATTTAAATGCAAGAAATTACTCAACTGTTGAAAAACAACTTTTTCAATGATTTTACCTAGAAATGGGAGGTTTGATATGGGCCTGGGTTCATTACTGAAGCATCTAGATTATTCTTTTTTAAGAGCAGTTTAATGACTGCAGTTTTCAGGGTCTGTGGAAAAATACCTGAGTGAAGAGATGTGTTTACTCTATGAAGTAGTTCTGAGGCCATGCAAGGCAAAACATCTTTGAAAATCCTATTGGAATAATATCAAGGCAGCAGGAGGAGGATTTCAGAAGTTGTATAATGTCCTCTAGGTTTTTATCATTAATCTGATGGAATTGTGTCATGATGTCTGAATGTATGTTAAGTGGACACAGAGACAACACATTTGCTGTTCCTGATGCAGAGGCACTGACTGCTTGTCTGATTTTCTGAATTTTGTCAGTGAAAAAGGAGGCAAAATCATTGCACGCCCTGGTGGATAGAAATTCAGAGGCTACTGACACTGGGGGGTTAGTTAGTCTGTTGACGGTAGCAAACAAGGCACGTGCGTTGTTTTTGGTAATGATGTCAGAGAAGAACGATTGTCGTGCGTTTTTCAATTCCAAATTATAAAGGCCAAGTCTCTCTTTATAAATGTCAAAGTGAACCGGGAGATTTGTTTTTCGCCACCTGCGTTCAGCTTTTCGACATTCTCTTTTTTCTGTTTTCACGGTCATGGCCTTTCTCCATGGATATATTTTCTTCCCAGTCATTTCCTTTACTTTAATTGGAGCAATGGCATCTATAACATTTTTAATTTTTGAATTAAAATGATCTACTAGCTCATTTACTGAGGTGTTAGCAGGGGCAAGTGTGGTAGAAAAATTCTGAGTAAACATTTCCCTAATATTTTCAGTTAAATATCGCTTTGTGGTTACCTCTTTTTGAACACTTGTGTGAACAGAAATAGAGCTCTCAAAGAACACACAGGAATGATCAGAGAGTGCAAATCAGTCACCACAACCTTAGAGATATTCAGACCCTTTGAGATAATTAAGTCCAGAGTGTGCCCCTTATTGTGCGTGGGCTCCGTCACAATACTGAGTCAGTCCATAGCTATCAAGAACACAACACAGTTCTTTAGCCCCTCTGTCCTGGGGGTTGTCAACATGGATGTTAAAATCACCAACAATGACTAGATGGTCAAAGTCAATACACACTATAGACAGCAGTTCAGTAAAGTCATCAAAAAAGCTTGCACAGTATTTGGGTGGTCTATAGATATTTAGGAACAGAGCTCGAGAGGAGCATTTCAGCTGAAGGGCCACATATTCAAAATAATCAAAGTTTCCATACGATGTCTTCCTGCATTGAAGGGAATCATTGAACAGAATAGCAACTCCACCCCCTTTCTTATGCATTCTTTCCTGACTCATAAAACTAAAGTTGGTTCGATAAGAACAGCTGCACTGTTATTTTGTTCAATCCAAGTTTCTGTTAAAAACATAAAATCGAGATTGTGCTCAGTGATAAAATCATTGATTAAAAATGTTTTTCCTGCCAAAGACCTGACATTTAATAAAGCTAGTTTAAGTTCGTTAAACACACTATCAGTCATGTTTTTTGTAACAAGCTGTGGCTGACATGGAATCACTGCTAAATTAGATAAACTCACACAAACGTTTGGGCGATTCCTGTTTCTAAGATGATTCACTGCTCTTATTCTATTACCTATCAACACAGATGCAAAGCTACTGGCAGGCAGGGCCCCGACATGTCCTGGAAAGAGTTGAGAGTGTCATACGCCCTTGAGCCTGGACCCCACACATATCAGTAAGAGTTTGTTGTGTTTTGTACACATACATTCTTATCAGGCTTCGGAGACTGCAGATGCTTTCTTGAAGGGAGGGGAGGTGGTTGACGTAGGCACGGTGATGAAGACGGAGGAGATGGTGCGCATCTCTGCGGTAATTTTGGTGGGCGTAGTTGAGGAGCGGGGATAAAGGACATGGTGCCAGCCCTGCGTATCGCCTTAGTTTGGTCTTTGAACTCCAGGAAGGAATCGGTGCCAACCCTCTGTATCTCCTTTGTGGGTTCAGCGATCTCCAGGAGGGTGGGCGAGGGTGAAAGGGTGAACAGAGTATCCTCAAAGGCGTTGACAGGGGGAGGGGGGAGACTCCTCCGTGTGTCTCATATGTCTCCCATAATCAGAACATTCCTCAGGCGGGTGCAGTGATAATTCTTTAGGGTTTTCTTTGTGTTGTGTCTTTCTCCTGTTTTGATTCCTCTTGCCGCTTGTCCTTGGCAGAGGGAACAGATTGATGACGCAGGCAGTTGAATATGTTAGAGATAAACAATTTCACTCCTGACTTGTTCAGGCAAACTCCATTTGCCTGAACAAAAAAAGTTCCAGAAAAAGTTAAAATTGTCAATAAAATGAACAGAATGGTCAGTACAGACAGTTGAAAGCCAGGTGTTCAGTGCAAACAATCTGCTGAATCTCTCTGCTCCTCTTCTGACTGGCAGTAGAGGGCCACTGATGAACACATCTGCATTTAGAGAACTGGCAGTTTCCAACAAACCTTTAAAGTCTTCTTTCAGCACTTCTGACTGTTGTTTCACAACATCATTTGTTCCAATGTGTAGTACCACATTCTTCACAGTCAGATGTTCAGCCCCAATATGCGGGATCTTCTCAGCCAAGTCAGAGACCACATCCTTGGGAAAACAGAGTACTTTGGTGTTGTTCTTATTACACAGACCTTTTACATCTCTTACAGCAGAGTCACCCACAATCAGAGTTTCAGGCCCAGTCGTTAGTTTTCCCTCTAACCTTTTACTTTTGGAGTAGCTATTGGTCCTTACCCTGCTATGTGAAGAGGACGGGTTATCCAGGTCATCAGAAAGAGATCTCCGGCTCTCGGTCAGCGGAGCGTATCTGTTCTGGATTGGCACACTTGGTGGTTTAGGAGGATTGTTTGTAATTCTCCCTTTAGCAGCTGTCCACGACTGTTTAGGGGTTGAAGAGGCGCTCTTCCTGGGTGATAACAATGCAGGCCAGCCGGTCGCATCACAGATTTCTGAGCGCTGGGCTCTGCCTGTTATCCGTCCTCCCAAATCCCATGAAAATGATTTACTCTTAGGCTTTGCACCCAGAGAGTTCCAGGGAGGACTACCACTTGTAGATTTATTACCCGGTACACAGCCCTCCTGTTCCGTGGAATCCTTGTAGCTGCTAACTAGCTGTGAGTTAGCATACCCTTTTTCATTATTTTGCAACACTGGTAAAGTGGTGTCATTCCCACGACATAGTCCATTCACTTCCACGTTAACTTCCAACCGTTGCATTTTAATTTCCAACACAGCCATCTTCTGTAGAAGTTTGTGGAAGTCATCTGTAGAGAATGGAGGCATTTTGCTACCAACTAGCTTAAGCTAAATAGCATGCAGTAGCCTACCAGGCTTTAGCTGTTGCTAGGCCACGCTACTGTAAGACTGAGGTCATCGTAAAAATGTTGAAATATGGCTGAAACCCTCCGTCTATTTACGAAGATGAACTGTCCCAGTGATAAGTTAATGTCCAGGAGCCGCTGCTCGAAGTTTTCAGAGAATAAGAATAGGAAAATCAGCATAAAAAGTAAGCAAAGGCAAGAGCAAGCAGAAAAGCGTCTGCACTGTAAGAAAGATAAGGAGATACAGATGTTTAAAAAAACATTTAAAAGTTCCCGCTTCCTAAATGTGAAGATTGTGGTGACCACCTATTTAACCACTGGGACATAATTCATACTTGGAACTACAGTTGCGGTTATTGTTCCCACACGGACATGTTATGGGTTACCTATAAATAGGTGTGCCCTCTTGGCTCTCTCTTGTCGACCCGGGCTGCGACCCGACAACATGTCCTTTGCAGCTTGTGAATAAATAACTATTCTTGCACCTTCCTTGCACCGCCTCTGACTCCATATCTCTCGGCACTACAAGATCCTGTTTGTGATGCCTATGTGTTGTGTATTTTTTTAATTTCCACATATCTGAAGAAATAGACTGGAGACAGGAGCATACGATTTTGGTTGTTTACTTTCAAGAAAGGCATCAGACATCCAATACAATCTCTTCATACAGTATAGAAACAAATAGTACATGACCTCACATCATTCACTTATTGACTCTGAATCTGTTCTTTGGACAGCTGGGTCATCATGTTCTGGTGTCACCATGAGAGGACATCTCATGCGGTCCCAGATACACATGTTTACTAAACAAAACTCAATACAAGATATAGTTCTCATTCATAACACTCTGTTCGATGTCTCACTATGGGATGCGCCTCATCACGGAGCAAACGGAAGCATCAATCTCATTACGCCAATCCTGATTGGCTGGTGATCTTGACGTCAGGGAATTCACCCCCTATAAGTAGCTTGCGCCACGACGCATGCGTCATTCAAACACCTCTTCTCGCTTCAGAGCACATCTCGATAGTAGCCGGACAAGCTTAACGGTCCACAGACTGAACCCAAATATATCCATTTCGGTCGACGGGCGCTCGCCGGCTACTCCTTCTGCTTTGCAGGAAGACGGTAATACTAACGCCAGTTAGTATTGAAATCGACCTTGCCCTTCTCTTCCCCGGAAAGTAAGGTAGGTCTGATTTTGTCAAGCTAGCAACACACCTGTTGCTAGCTGTTACGCAGACAAATGTCTGCGTAACAGCCTCCTGCTCCAACTGTGCGAGAAGCAGCCAGCTGTTACGCAGACAAATGTCCTCGTAAAGCACCTGCTCAACCTGGGTTTCATAATAAACACAGAGAAGAGCATGTTGTGCCCCGCGCAGACTATACTCTTCCTGGGTTTACGCCTGAACTCGGTTCCCTTTGCAGCTCGCTTGTCAGCGGAAAGAGTGAAAGCTTTCAGAGCTTGTCTCGCTCTTTTCCAGCTGTGCAAACATGTTCTCTTCAGATCATGAGTGATGGTTACTGTGAAATGCGTAATGGCACTGCACCACTGGCTGCACCCGACTTTTATAGTACGAGGTGTGCCTATGGGCGCTGTCCTTTCACGGAAAGTGGTCACCACGGACGCATGTCTGACAGGTTGGGGAGGTATTTATGAAGGTCGCCCGGTGAGGGGTCTCTGGAGCAGAGACCTCCAGCGGGCGCACATAAATTACCTAGAGCTTTTAGCGGTGTTTCTCACCCTAAAACGCTTTCTGCCTTTCCTCAGGGGACATCACGTCCTCGTGAGGACAGACAATACGACCACATTATCGTATATTCACCGCCAAGGGGGTTTGCAGTTACACACACTGACGCGCAAACTGATCCTATGGAGCGGTAGACGTCTCCTCTCTCTGAGAGCGACGCACGTACCAGGAGTGATGAACCTCGGGGCAGATCTACTGTCCAGAGGTATACCACTTTATGCAGACTGGACTCTACATCCAAGGATTGTGAGCCAGCTGTGGGTGCGTTACGGCAGAGCTGCAGTGGATCTGTTCGCATCGAAAGACAACGCTCAGTGTCAGCTGTTTTTTTCGATGCGTGATCTAAATGCACCGTTAGGCGTGGATGCACTCGCGCACGATTGGCCCCCGGGCCTTCTGTATGCGTTCCCACTAGAGATGTTAAGATTCACCGATTCGCATCGGTGCACCGGCATAAACGTTCAAGATGCGAGTGCACCGGTTGAAAGAGTGCACATCGGCTACAGGTTGGGTTGAACCGGGTTGAACTCGCGATGCATCGATTGCGTAGCGTCTTTGCATCGGTAAAAAACCGATTCAAAATCCCCTCATCTTGTCAACGCTCAGCAGAGACGATCTTTGATATTTGCTTCGCCACTACGGAGGCCGAGAGTCTCAGTTATCAACACACACGGAAGTTGAGGAGAAAGAGAAACGCAGCGCACCGAAAAATACCTACAAATCAAACGTTTGGCAACACTTCGGATTGTTCAAGAAAGACGGTGTAATAGTCCTTTATGCTCTATAGTTGACTGCAGGTCATGGAGAGTAATAAGGTATCCGTCAGAGATGTTCACAAGTCTTGTTTTGCAAGTCCAAGTCAAGTCTCAAGTCTTTGGTCACGAGTCCAAGTCAAGTCTCTAAAAAATAAAAGTCTCATGTCTCTTCTGGTTGTAATAAGCCTTCTATTGTCTGCTGCTATCCAGTCTGTTAAGAATACTGCACAGCTATATCTAAGAAATTCAAAGCATTTACTGTATTATTATCACTCATATCTATTAGCATACAGTATCAGTACTGATTAGTTGTTTGTTATATGAAAATGTAACCTCTTGTTTAATTACACTGGGTCTCTAATGACATATTTTAAGTCTACTATAAATAAACATATTCCTCTATCCTCTCACTCAAACCCAGTGTAATGGTAACCTGATAAACCTGTAACATTAACGTTACGTGGTCAACAATAAACCTATAAACCGACAGATGTATTAGTGTATGTAACTATGTATTTTTCTACGTTTAACGTTAGCCAGTAGATGGTGGCAGCGGAACATAATGACGTTACCGACCTTTTTTATGTCATGTCAAGAGTTGGATGTCAACGCCACTCAACTCAAACAAGTGTGTCACTAATCTTTTCAAATATTCAGTTACAAAGCTAGTAGCAAGCCAAGTTAACATTACATAGCTGATGCTGAGCTAAACATATTTGCTAACCGTCCATGCGTTAATGTGACTGACCTCTCCGGGTGAGTTTTCAAGTGCCTGATGAAATTCGACGTTGTTGCGCCAGCATCCTTGATTTTGATATTGCAGACTTTGCAGTGTGCGCTCCTTTTGTTGGTGCCGCCGGCGTTTTGTTCGAAGTTTTTGTAGTTGAACCTAATTACAAGCCATTGTGTTACTACGAGGTAGTAACCGAGGCGCGCACGTCTGCGTAATGAGCCTGGCTAAAATAACTGGATGGCCTACCTGCCCGTCAGCCTTCCATCTGGTCACAAACTTATCCCGTGCCCTCATTGGTCATGTGCACGTTCGTGTGTGTTGGAGGAGGCGGGCTCTATAAGGAAGTAGCAGCCTCTTGCAGATTATCTCCGGTTGTGTATTTTCAAATTCTAGCGATCTCGAGCCGGTTTCTCTCAAATGTACCTACCCCACCTTTAATACGCCAACAATAGAAAACACAATGATTGTTCACGAGTTCCAACACACAAGTCCAAGTCGAGTCTGAAGTCTTTTGGTCACGAGTCCAAGTCAAGTCTGAAGTCTCTGTGTGTGCGACTTAAGTGCGACTCGAGTCCCCATCTCTGGTATCCGTAGACCTTTGTATGAGGTATCTTTATTACTTAACAGGTCTACAGCCATGATACATAGATCCGTCCTAGATGCGGGCTTGCATACACACAGTATCACTCCGCAGCCGCACCCCATCAGTAACGTCCTGATGGTATATGTGCGCGGCACTATATACTACAGATGGTCAACTTGAAAAATCGCTCGCAAATTGTTAACGATGCCGAGCCGCTTTAAAGTACACACGTAGTATGAGGAACTTAGTGACGCACATAAAGAGGCGACATGGGGTCTGCGGCTGAAAAGAGAAACCTGAAAGTTAGACATATGAGTTAAATCACTCAGTGAGGTGTTCCTGTCAGAGAGAGTGGCGTTTAGTTTACAGCTGCCTGTGACGGCCAATAATAATTTAAATGTCTTCCTTACTGTAAGCAGTTATGAAATAGCTGTTTGTGAAAGGTTATTTGTATTCTTTATTGTTCATATAGAACCCACTGCTTTCTGCTCACTGGTGAGTCAGCCGATGAATGAGTGTTAAGCACATCAGGCTGGCAGCTGTATGGGCATTGCACTATGGTAGCTGTTATTTGCACATTGTTAATCATGAGCAATGCATCCTTACATTGTTTAACTGTGAGGTGTTATACAATTGTACTGTACTCTGGAGAGCTTTTAAAGGTAAAAAAATAAACGGCATGATGGGATGTGCAGTACCAAATATGTAAAGCACTTTTTTGTTAATGTACGATTTGCTGCATATAAGGAATACAACAAAAATCCTCTGTCGTACCATATTGAAGTATCATTATTTTTGCATCGTGTTGAATCGCATCGTATCGCTCCGAATCGCATAATGTTGAATCAAATCGTATCGCAACAGGGGTGAATCATATCGTATCGCATCGCCTGGTGTTTCAAATGTATCGTTAATGTATCGTATCGTGGCTACGTATCGAG
This sequence comes from Pseudochaenichthys georgianus, assembly GCF_902827115.2. Classification (NCBI taxonomy): domain Eukaryota; kingdom Metazoa; phylum Chordata; class Actinopteri; order Perciformes; family Channichthyidae; genus Pseudochaenichthys; species Pseudochaenichthys georgianus. The sequence continues at coordinate 24,068,357 of NC_047524.1, forward strand.
ATGCGCATCGCATCGGCCTCAGTGATGGAGATGCACATCCCTAGTTCCCACCCCTGGCTCTGATACCCCCAACTCTGGCCAGAGTGAGAGAGCAACGCCACACACTTATCCTGATAGCTCCGCACTGGCCAGCTATGTACTGGCTAGCGGAGATATATCAGCTGCTGTGCGGGCAGCTCCCACTACGCAGGGACATACTGTCCCAAGCGGGGGGTGGGTGATCTTTCACCCACACCCAGAGTGCTTGGCTCTATGGGCCTGGCCCGTGAGTGGTACAATCTGAATACAGTGTGACATGAAGCTGACCCTGGCAGCTGCCAAGCGAGCCAGTGGCACTCATGCACTATCTGTACAGTCTTCATGCACTCAGTTCGCCCCAGGGCAAACAGAGTGTGGTTGAAGCCCAACCCTGCCTTTATCTTAAGGCGGTTGGTTCAGGTACCACATTTGACATTGAGGCATCCTCCCCGCCACTGTATTCCTCCGGGGAACAGCGGCCGGATTTGCCGTGTCTAGCCCGTGCTTTACTCACGTACAGAGACAGATCAAGGGTGCTTCGTCCTAATGATCAACCCCTTGTGTCCTGGGCTAACTAAGGGCAAGCCTGTTACTAAGCAACGGCTCTCCCACTGGTTTGTGGAAGCAATTGCTTTGGGGCCCATACGAGTCAGAGTTCGCAGGCACCCTCGGGTCCGCGAGCTCTTTCGACTCAGGGTCTGGCTGCATCCTGGGCTCTGTCCAGGATGTCTCCCATCCAAGACATTGGTGCGGCGGCGAGCTGGTCCTCGCCGCTCACTTTTGTCCGCCTCTTAACAGGCTGGACGTTCTGCTCCCAGTGTGACTCAAGCAGTGCTGGCCACCTGGTTGAGTCAGAGCTCTACCTGTTAAGTTCTGGTTGGTTTGGTGATTTTCGAGATAAGCTCGTCTGACAATACGGGAGCTACAATTTCCCATAGTGAGACATCGAACGGAGTGTTATGAATGAGAACTATAGGTTACTTACGTAACCCCAGTTCTCAGAGTAACATGAAGTGAGATGTCTCACCAGACGGCCCTCCTTGCTATGGTGAAGCGAGAAGAGGTGCTTATTTTGAATGACGCATGCGTCGTGGCGCAAGCTACTTATAGGGGGTGAATTCCCTGACGCTGACGTCAAGATCATCAGCCAATCAGGATTGGCGTAATGAGATTGATGCTTCTGTTTGCTCCGCGATGAGGCGCATCCCATAGTGAGACATCTCACTTCATGGTACTCTGAGTACAGGGGTTACGTAAGTAACCTATAGTTTTAAATTAATATACTATACTGCTTTTCCTTTGAAATGTTTTTCATAAGTTTCTAAACATACTTTTACTTAAGTTCTATACTCAATATAATAATTGTAATGGTGTATTTTAATATTTTACCTAAAGGATCTACTAAATGTACCCCTTCTCGAACACTATGATACAAACACTTTTTCCCTTTGCATGTCATCAATAGCAAGTTGGAACAACAATGTGGTGTTTCAACTTAATACTTGACAACCATTAAAGGTGGGGTAGGTAAGTTTGAGAAACCGGCTCGAGATACCCTTTTTGCTATATTCCATGGAATGCTCTTAACATCCCGATAGCAATGAATATCTTAAGTGCTTTGACAAAAGAATCCATAAAAAAATGCATCTGTGGAAGCCGTAGCGCCGCTTTTTTTCGGCTGTGTATTTTCAAATTCTAGCGCACTCAAGCTGGCAAAATTACCTACCCCACCCTAAAAGTAAACAACAGGATCAAATTAATTAAAAGGTGCTGAAGGTCTTAGGTGACTAGAGCAAAATGCCAGAGGTGGGAGTAAGTCCTACATGTGCAAGTCATGACCTACAAGTATCAAGCAAGTCCCAAGTCACTGTGATGAGAGTCAAGCAAGTCAAGTCATTGCTCAGGTCAAGCAAGTCAAGTCAAGTCATACAAGCCAGTTTCCGCATTTAAATCAGTTAAAAGACAGTGGTTATAAAAATGGATTCAACCCACACTATGATCTTCATTACATACACAGTTAATCATTTGAAATCTAATTTGACAATCATATTAGATTCATATTAACCCTAGAACTGCAGACAATAGCTAGGATTCAATCAAAAAGTCTGTTCAAAAAGGCAGAATTCCAGGTAAGAAAATCATATATGGCATTTGCCATTACACATATCTAATTTAAATGTCTATTAACACTAGAACCGCCAACAGCGTCAGCACCTACATAGATATCATTTTCAAATCATTTAATTTGTTCCTCTTCATAATTTCCTTATAAACTAAGTAGGACGATTTAAAACTCACTTAATTGGGTTCATTTTGAAATTGCTTCAGTTTATCATCATAACAGATAAAAAAGTTCAAATTCATTTTTACAATAAATCAAAGAATGATGCACTTCTACAAACAAAAACAACATAATTAAAAAATGTAAACAAACTACTAAAAGTAGATGAACTACATTATTCAAACGTTTACAGTAACTTCTGATAATAACACAGGGGAAATAAACGAGGCATCTCTTTTCCTCTCTCTCTCCCCCTCTCCTGACAGCCCGTCAGTATCAGGGTTAGTCAAAATGAATCCCTTGGAGGTTCTAGTGTTCATTTACCGTTTTGTCTTCTCTTTGCAATGCTTAATCGATTTGAAACCAAGTCTAACGTAGCTTAAACTTAACGTTAGCTTTCTAGCTAACACAACACATTCACGCACCTTTCTCTGTGGGGTTTTTTGTAGTGACGAATGAAGTTGGATGTTGTGGTGGTCGTGTCACTGATCTTTATGCTGCAGACCCTGCATACCGCTGTTCTTTTCTTATTACCGTCATCAACAACATAATCCTTGAATCCAAACTTGACTATTTGTGGAGTAACGCTAGCCGCTGCCATGTTAACTGACACTCCTGCCGTCTAGTGGGTTGCCAGGTTTGCGCGCATGGCGCTATAATCACCCAATCACGTTTCGAGAAAACTAAACGTAATATCTCAATACAAACGCAAATATTTAATTTTAAACAGTCAAGTCCTTTCAAGTCATCTGTCTCAAGCTTAAGTCAGTCTCAAGTCATGAATACCAAGTCAAAGTCAAGTCAAGTCTTCAATGTTAGTCAAGCAAGTCTCAAGTCCAAAAATATGCGACTCGAGTCGGACTCGAGTCAAGTCATGTGACTCGAGTCCCCACCTCTGCAAAATGCCATTGACAAACAATTATTTCGCATTTATTTTCAAATGCATCACAAAACTAAAGCAAGGCCACGTCCTCAGTAAACGTGTGAAACTCCAGATGGTCTGAGAAACATACATTATTATGGTGGTTGAAAATATTATTTCTTAAAAAGCTCAGATGATTCAGCTTACCCATAGGCGGCGTGGGAGGCTCAGGTTTGGGAAGGCTAAATCACTTTTTTTACCTGACGCTGACCGCCTCCGGCCGGCGTCTATAGAAAGGAGATCAACTCAGTGAAAGCACCGCCTGCTGACCAATCAGAGCTCAGTGTGTGGAGTTTAAATATATCAAGTCATATTACAGGATAAAGGAAATACAGTTTAAACTGCCATGCAGAGAAGACGCCGACGCGACGCACTTATCATTCATATCACATCATCAATCAGATCATCAATCATATAATATCATAAGGTATCATATTCCCTTATCTGAGTCAGCTTCTCGAGCCGTATCTGGCCGTGCAACACTCACATTGTCACATACTGTATGCAGAAGTATTATTTTAAGCAACACATTAGGTTGACGAAACACTCAACTCAAATGTCATTAAAGTCAGATCCACTCGTGTCTCGGGGCAGTGATATTATAAACCTGTTGTACGCTTTCAAACACTTGGTAGTTATTTTTTAACCAGTTGTTCTATATTCACGTTGCAGGTGCAACTATGTGGCTTGTATCCTGGATTATATGTTTAAGTCATGGATGTTTAAAGTTCATATTTGTCTAATATTAGTTTACTTTTCATTAATGAATTATGACGCTGCGCTGTCAGTACACTTGTCCCTGTTTGTGATTGGTCAAATGTTGCTAACCCCGCCCCTTTCACGTGAACGCCCTCTCAGCTGGAGAGAGAAACCCATTGATTTACCGAGTTGATAACCAGCGTCGTAGGACCATGGCGAGATCTCGTTTAGTTAAGATAACTCAAACATATCCAGGGTATGTTGAACTGGCTTCGTAGTGCAGGGCACAGGTGGCTGCATAGCAGTGCTAATGTCAAAGACACAAACATTATTATATTTTTATTTTACCAGGATGCAGTGACAAACATATTTGGGAAGGCTTAGCCTTCCCTAGCCTACAGTACCCGCCGCCCCTGAGCATACCTCTACTGGTACATGTGCTGTTGAATATAAATTAGGCTGATAACCAACCAACCCAGACTGCCAATCCACTTACATATATCATCGCAATGAATCTGCTCCTTACTTATCCATTCAATGCTCCCAACTCATACATGTCAATTATTACCTTAATTTGAATTACTATGTCTTTATTTTTGGTCATTATCATCCCCAAATGAGTTTTCTGACCTTAAAGGGGCCCGATTATGCTCATTTTCAGGTTTGTATTTGTATGTTGTGCCTCTACTATGACATGTTTACGTGCTTTACTTATTTCATACTACCTGTGCTGCAGTACCTCTTGTCACCCTCTGTCTGAAACCAGAGCCCAGTCTGCTCTGATTGGTTAGCTGACCGGCTCTGTTGTGATTTGTCAATCGCTTGGAGATGTCCCGCCCCTTAGCCTATCATGTACAATGTGTTGGAGAGCTAGCCAATAGAAGCACAAGTGTTACAAATGTATGTCACTATGTTGTGGAAGAAAACAAAGGCATTTCAGGCAGGGGGGGGGGGGGGGGGGGGGAGTATTTGAGAGAGAAACTCCTTCTGGAGGGAACTTTGGGACCATTTACATGCACAGAAACCTATGCAGCACACTGCAGGAAGGGGAAACCCCAAAAAGCATAATAGGGCCACTTTAGCACTTTAATTCTAAAAAGGTTTACAAAAAAGTATCTTGTCATTGCTGCATTACAATGATAAGAGGCATTGGAGACGTGTAAAGGATGTGTTGCATTCAAGGGCATAACAGCCACAACAAGATAAACCAGACAAAACAAACAACGATAAATAGACACAGTCTAATCCGATAAAGGTTAATTAGGTCTGCAACAGTTAAAATATAAAATGAATACAAAAACAATTTAATTTATTAACTGCAACCCTCAAGCAGAATCAATTAATTTGATCCTGTTTTGGGATGTGAAGACACTCGCATTCATTATTGTGCGCGGGGGGATTTCATCAAATACCAAGCACGGTTGTGAAGTCTGCTTTAATTAATCAGCGTGTGTGTGTGCGACGATGTGTGTTTGCAGTCGAATGTCAGAGGCATGTATGTAATTAGTACAAGACAATGGTAAACTACAGAAATTAAGAGGGTACACAGACCTAAAATGTCTGACCTTTTTACAACCATGACGGCTTGTTCAAGAGGCAGATCTCTCATTGAATAAATGAAAACACCACAGATGTACAATGGCACAAAGATCCTCGTTAGTTCGGTGTAATTCCAACAAATTCCCTTTTATCCCGAGCAAATATGATATGAGATGCTAAGATGAAGCTAAGACAGGAAAACTAGTACCTTCTCATTCTTAAATATGGAGACTAATATATATGAGGGAGGCTGTGGCTCAGTGGATAGTGTGCTGGACTTCAATTCACGGGGTAGCAAGTTCGAGTCCCACTGCAGTCAGCATGTCGTTGTGTCCCTGGGGAAGATACTTCACCCCAAATTGCTCCTGTGGGGATTGTCCACAGTACTGAATGTATGTAAGTCACTTTGGATAAAAGCGTCTAACAAATTACATGTAAAGTAATATATTTTAAGTAGGGCTGTCAAACGATTACAATTTTTAATCAGATTAATCACAGCTTAAAAAGTAATTAATCATGATTAATCACCATTCGAACTATGTCCAAAATATGCCATTTATTCATGTATATTGTGGGAATGGAAAGATACATGAAAGAAGGCGGATATATCAATTTAACATACAGTATCTATGTTTATTATAACATTGTTCTGTGTGTCAAAATGAAAGACAACCCACACACCTATCAATCATCAAACCGTGGGGTCTTAATTCATTACGTGTTGATTTCTATCAACGGGGGAGTACTTCAGGAAAGTCGACAGAGGGGGGGGGGGGCGCGAGTGGAGTACTTCGTGACCACAGAGTGTGAACGTTGTGATCAGCTGTTTTAGCGCAGTTCTCCAGTGAAGGGGGAGTCTCCCTCCGCAGCCGGTTGGCGTAGTTTTGGCACAGTTCCGTTGTACAGAGTACCGACGTTAACAGCAGCCCTGTCTGTGCACACGGAGACCGACTCTGTCGTCCGGTGATCTAACCGCCTTCTGGAAAAGCTTCACAAGTACATCGGTACGCAAATGCGCTTTGTGACACAAGTGACGGTACGCATTTCAGATTACGCACATAACCTGCGTACCAGTTATGTGCACCCCTGTACCAGAGCCATATTATTACTATTATATGGCTCTGCCCTGTACTACAGCAACAGTATTCTGCGTCGGGACTTCCTGCAACAACACCACGCCGTTATCAAAGATGTTCTATTGAGAAGACGATCACTACGTGACAAAAGTTTTCAAAACCGTGGCTACTGAAATCAATCTTACTAACTGCTGTTTGTGCAATTTACTCCGCGCGAGTTGGCAGACTCTATTTTGCTTACTTTAACATCATTTTTCATGGTGGGGCTAAGCCATTTCTTGGTATGGGTGTAGCCTACCACAGCCATACCCTGGCGCTGTCACTGGTGGCACGTATGGGGCGGGCCATTCTGCACATGCGTTAAATGCGTTAAATATTTTAACGCAATTAATTCAAAAAATTAATTACCGCCGTTAACGCGATAATTTTGACAGCACTAATTTTAAGGTATTCAACATAAGTTGTTATGGAAATCTGAGACCCAACACTGTGGAGAGTACAAGTCAAAGTGATCAAAACAAATAAATGGTGAATCAGACAGAGTTGTCTTTCTGGTTATTTATTTGAAGCTTCAAATACATAAGATACAATAAAAATAGACACAGGTCTCACAGAGTATAGAATAGTCTGCGCGAGTGCGCACCTGTCCTTGAGCTGTAGATAGCATAACGGTTACCAGAGTAGGGAAGTTCTTGTGTGACTTTGTGTGAGTCTCACCCTAGTCTGCCAAATCAGCTCTGTGGCCTTGAAGCGCTTGGGAATAAACCCACAGTAGAGTATGAGAAGAAAACAGCACATCTCAGGAAATGATATAGGTGTTTTACAATGTTTTGAGAAGCATTTGGTTTAAGCATATAAGGATATAATAAAAATGTCCACTACATTCTCCCCTTTTGATCATACTTGATCAATAAAAAAAAAAAATGACAGGATAGACTGATATAACACATCAATGAATACACTCCATCGCTGGTTTAAGTAAACACATCACAAATATATCATAGAAAACTGGCTGTTTTTGTGGAGGACAGACTCCAATATAATGTAAGCATAAGAGAGGAGGGTACACATGATTATATTGTAGTGTCGGAATCAGACTCTTCTGATTCTAGCTGGTCTATCTCACTGTGGCGCAAAGGATTGTCGTGTAATGGAATAGCAGTATACTGAACGAAAGCTGAGGATACCATGCTGGAAACGCACTTCTTCAGTATTGGGATAATCAAACAGGTACAACTGATTAATAGGCCAAAAATGATCGCCAGGGGTGTAACTATCCTAGCCAGCCATGCTTCCCACCCCCCCGATGTAAGCCAGGACCACCAGTCCCAGCCACCTGCGTTGGATATGTCATCCGCTTTCATGTCGACTAACAGGTCGTTGAGATGCAGCACGGTGTCAGTGATGTTCTTGGTGACGTCGGGAATGTAAGTGCAACAGGAGTCACCGATCACATGACACAGGCCACCCTTTGAGGCGAACAAAAGGTCAAGAGCAAATTGGTGCTGCATGAGCATGTTCCTAGAGGCTATTATGAATGGGGGCAATGCCTGGAAGCCTTGCGTCGTCTCGTAAGTGAGGTTCTCTAGCCGGACGTGTAAGGTATCCATGTTATGGGCATTGTTTACTGTACCCCACCATGGGAACAGGCCGCCCATGAATTTAGCTCCAGCGGACGTCAGATCTCTTTTTACCTTGTGGTGGTCGGGGTGTTGGAACTCTGGGTAATGATGTGTCGTGTACATTAAGGACGTGAGGACAGTGACTGCAGAGTGCATGTACCTATCCAGAGGGGAGCCAGAACTTGGTAGAGCTTGTCGCCGCTGTTTAGAGTCGGTGAGGTCCTGATAATTTCTTCCGGTAAATTACTCTGACCTACTAATTGACCTGACCGAAGTTATTGAGTCTATGTAAGTTTACTGCTTGGCTCAGATCCACCAACGTCAGCAAGATCTCACCTCTATTAACTCCCCGAAGAACCAGGTTCAATTAACTGCTGTTTCTATTCAGACAACTCTTTTTAATCTGTTTAAGGGATCCCGAAGGATTTTGATATCAGTCATGAGGTGTCTTCCTACCTAAGTGAGTGTGGCAGGGTGCAATCTTACCTTTGAAGCAGGAGAGGAGAGCACATATTTTCTTTTTAGTTGTCCCAATCCAACAGGTGAGATCAGTTTATTTGAAGAAAAAATAGGTCCAATCTAACACAGAGTCTTTACCTTTTAACACATTATAATCATATACAACATATCATGCTGGGGTTATATTTTTATCAAAAAGCTTAATTCATATTTCTCATCTTTCCCAGATTCAAATAGAGTTATTAGTTCTAAGATCCCTATACGTACTAATAACGTATTCCAGGTCGATCTAAATAGTGTTATTCATAAGATTCCCGTACGTTCTAATAATGCCTTCCGGGTAGATCTAAATAATACTATTAGGTCTAATATTCCCGTACGTTCTAATAATGCCTTCCGGGTAGATCTAAATAATACTATTAGGTCTAAGATTCCCATACGTACTTATAACGCCTTCCGGGTATACCTTACCGAGAGCCATTTTACCCAGCTCTGAGGGCCAGAGCTTACCGGGAGAGAGTATACCAGGGGTTTCCCCCTCTCTCCCCCCACGAAATCCAAAAAAGCCAGTCTTTTTATGCTCAAAAAACCGGATAGAAAACCCCAAAAACACCTCCTCTATACCCAACCAACATATTCTATTGGCTCTGGCATAAGACACACCTTCCCATGACCATGACATGACCAGACATATTCTATGGCTATGACATAACCACCTTTTTAAGATAAGATAAGATAAGATAAGACTTTATTCATCCAGAAGGAAATTGTTGTGCCAGAGTAACAGTAACAAAATACAACAAACACAATAAACACAGCAGAAAAAGAGCAATCAAACATCCACCGACAACATGAAACATAGAAACATAGATGGTCACACAATCAATGCAATCATTATTAGCAGTATTCAGTAGTTTTCAGTAGTTAGTAGTGCAAAAATTAAAACGTAGTGGCAGTTACGTAATTGCACATTATCATAGCATTATTAATAATAATACTAATACTAATAATATAATATAATATAATATTGCACATAGTTATGTATAGCAGCGAGTGTAATTGCAATGATGGTAATTATATTGATATCTTGCACATAGTGTTGGTGTGGAAGTTCTCAGTGCCCTTTACTTAGGGGTGAAGAGTTAAAAAGTTTGATGGCCACTGGGAGGAAAGACCTCCTGTGGCGCTGTGTGGTGGTTATCGGTGATCTCAGTCTGTGGCTGAAAGTGCTCCGGTAGGAAACCAGCGTGGCATGCAGGGGGTGAGACCCATTGTCCAGAATGCCGAGGAGTTTCCTCAGCATTCTCCCCTCCGACACCACTGCCAACGACTCCTGGTCCACTCCCAGGACAGAGCCTGCTCTCCTGATGAGCTTGTTGAGTCTGTTGGCATCAGCTGTCTTCACTCCGCTGCCCCAACACACCACAGCAAAGAAGATCACACTGGAGACCACCGAGTCATAAAACATCTGCAACATAGTGCTGCAGACGTTGAAGGACCCGAGTCTCCTGAGGAAATACAGGCGACTCTGGCCCTTCTTATATAGGGTGTCAGTGTTTTTACTCCAGTCCAGTTTATTGTCTATGTGGACACCCAGGAACTTGTAGCTGTCCACAATGTCCACATCCATGCCCACGATGGTAATTGGGCTTGGGGCGGTACTCCGCTTCCTGAAGTCAACCACTAGCTCCTTGGTTTTTGTGACGTTGAGCTGCAGATGGTTCTGACCGCACCACTCCACAAAACTGTCCACCACACTCCTGTACTCAGCTTCCTGGTCTCCGATGATACAGCCCACAATGGCAGAGTCATCTGAGAACTTCTGCAGATGGCAGGACTGTGAGCAGTGTCTGAAGTCTGATGTATAGACTGTGAACAGGAAGGGAGAGAGGACCGTGCCCTGAGGAGCGCCCGTGCTGCTCAATATAATGTCAGAGGTGTTGTTCTGCAGCTTCACGTACTGTGGCCGAGCTGTGAGATAGTTGGTTATCCAGCTCACCAGTGGAGCATCCACCTGCCTCTTTTTGAGGCCTCAATGTGTTTCTCCTTAAGTCAGGAGCCCCCCTCCCTGCTGTGAGAGGAGAGGAAATAACCTGCCTACTCTCTTATCAGAGAGTAAGGCATAAATCATTATAGGTCTTACACTCAACTTAACAAACCACCTGTGTTTTGTTTATGCTGTAAATATAGAAACACCTAAAATATGAAGCATTTTCATTGTGGGTTATACAAGAATATAATTGATTATATCTAACTTTCGTTTTAAGTATTCAACATACTATGAAGCTCTGAACACCACACAACCAAACGTAATCTTGTGGCGAGCTAAACCCAGCATCACTGGACCAGGCCAGTTGGAGGGAAATATGGTTAACATCAGGGAATGCTACGTTAGAAAGGATTCTTCCAGGGGCACCGAATACGCGACAATACGAGATTTTGTAAGCACCGTAACTGCACGTGTTCCGTAGGATACGAGTACAACCAGTAGTAGTGCCTAGGAACAAATAAGGTGGTGTAAGAGACGTTTTGTGGTACTCTCTCTGGATGCAGAGGCTGTGTTTCATCCCTCTCAAATGGCTGGGGTGCACATGGCTGACGGGTTGGTACTTTGCGTATGTGGTATCAAACGTAGATGCACGCAAAGGGGAGTTAGACCGATTACTGCATGGTGGGGGAAGCGGCCTAGCATAACGCCACTCGGTTACGCGGTCTTCACCCTTGATGGGCCTTGTCAGAGCCATAAACGTGCAGAGGTGTTCAACCTGGGTCAGAGAGCGAGGACGAACTGGCACGGACATTGATGAGTCCTGGGGGAAAAGGGTGCATGCATAACATGACCCATTTTGTCCTGCGGCCTGCAAGAATGATCTCAGAGTGTGCCACCAGACGTTACCGGTGATCCCATTACTGGTCTGAAACACATCAATGTTGCTATGGTCGTTATTGCCTATGTATAGATTAGGTTTTAGAAATGTAGATGTACCTATGGATGTCAACAGTTGCGTCAAAAGTTGCTTACCCTTTTCGGGGGTCTGAGTTTTGGGCGCGATGTCTATGTAAAATGTGCCACACGGGTCGGCGCCGGATACATACATACAGACAACATAACAACCCTTGTCTGATATCTGGGCAGCCTGTAGTTGCAACAGGATAACGGGGCTCGATTAATTGACCTTGGAGATAGACAATCTCTCTTTGATGTTTGTTTTGTCGTCCCATAAGGTATAACCCCAATCGGTGTGCGCGGTGGTCCATAAAACAAAAGTCCAGCCCCCCGAGCAGTGAGTGGCGGTGTGACTGTCACTCTCGACATAGCATATGTAGGCGTCTGCCCACCCCAGTTTCTTAGGGTCGGGGCAATGCATGTAGTCGCACGGGTCTAACTGCACTGTGCTATCTTCCCCATCCCTTAGAGTAATGTTACCAATCCCTGTCTTGACCAGCCCCTCGACCCATGTGGTTCGCCCTGCTTTTCGCCCTGCACCTCTTAGATACCTCGATTTTGGCTGACATGCTGTATGCTGACCATGGATACATAAAATATAGGACTAGTCCTAACACAACTATCATGGCAAGTATGCAGAGGAACCATTTTATGATTGTCCAGGCTCTCCAGTAGTATCCACATTGCTCACGGTTGCCTTGTCGCCTTTCCAGGTGAGCCCTCATCACGAGGCAGGAATGCTCCATGGGGTGTGTGTGTGTGTATTCTCTCGGTCGATTTTGTGACACGGACAGTCAGACCGCACACCGATAACACAAACGAGGAACGAGAGAGCATATGGAACCACTCAGCTGGCACTCGCTTTTGACACCTTGTGTGTTTTGGTGTATGTAGTGCAAGTGTGGTGCTGGTGGTGACTTGGACACGTCACTTGTTGTCGTCTTCCGTTGGTGACTAGGACACGTCACTTGTTGTCGTCTTCCATTGGTGACTAGGACACGTCACTTGTTGTCGTCTTCCATTGGTGACTAGGACACGTCACTTGTTGTCGTCTGCTTCTACCGTTTCTCCTTTCCTGTGACTACGACCTTGCAGTGGCTGGCGTGGACCCACGTAGCTCTCTCGGCAACCTTGACCGCTGTCTGGGTAACGAGAAGCACCTGGTAGGTACCTCGCCAACGATTGGAATTCCAGCTCTTTCTCCGGAAATCCTTGATCAGCACAAAGTCGCCGGGTTGGAGATGGTGAAGTGGACCAGTGGCAGGGGTAGGCAAGGCTGCGGCTACCTGACGTCGGATGTCTGCTAAAGTGGATGATAGGTTAACACAATATGACAACATAGCATCCTCACACAAAGTTGTGGAGGGAAGAGGACACCCTGGAGCCTTGAGTCCAATCTGTGGAGGAGCCCCAAAAAGGATTTCAAATGGGCTGAGTTGACTCTGTGTTCTTTTCCGCATCCGCATGTACATCAGCACAATGGGCAGAGCTTGTGTCCATGACAGACCTGTGTCTGCACAGCATTTTGCTAGTTTGTTTTTTGTTGTGCCGTTCTCTCTTTCCACCCCACCCCTACTCTGTGGATGATAAGCACAATGCTTTCTGATGTCCATGCCCATGTATTCTCCTATCTGCGTAATGGCCTCATTAGCAAAATGTGAACTGTTGTCGCTAGAAATGTTGTCTGGTAGTCCCCATCTAGGAATGATTTCCCTCAGTAGTGCCTTTGCCACAGCATTTGCTGTCTGTGCTTTTACTGGGAAAGCTTCAACCCATTTGGACCACATGTCAACCACCACCAGACAGTGCTTCTTACCCTCTGATGGGCTAAGCTCAATGAAATCCAGCATTAGGTGCTCAAATGGCCTGGTGGGAGGTGGATGTGCTCCGGGTCCTGTAAACTTTACTGGTCTACCAGAATTTTGCATAATGCAAATTAGGCATGCTTCACAGTGCTTTTGTGCTGTTACTGTGAACCCCCTTGTGAACCACTCCTGATTTATAGCCTCTAACATCCCTCCTTTTGACACATGATCAAACCCATGTGTCAACTTAGCGAAATGAGGGAAAACATGTATTGGGAGACGTGGATTGGAATTTGGACCAACCCAGATGCTGGAGGTTGGGTCAAAAACAGCCCCAGCGGCCTTCCATTGAGCCTTCTCAACTGGCGTAGCTAGCTGCTGCATGGAAGTCAGTAATGACATTTTGTCAGTGAAGGAGGAGACAGGGATTTTAACAAATGAGTGTGCGTGAGGTGCGAGAGGAATCAGAGCAGCTGCCTTTGCGGCTGAGTCAGCAGACGCATTTCCTAGGGAAACTGGGTCTGTACTGCTTGCGTGTGCGGCACATTTACAGACTGCAACTTCAGATGGGAGCAGAATGGCGTCTAGTAAGCCTGCAACCAGTACATGGTTAAGTAGTGGTTTGCCATCAGATTTCAGAAATTGTCTACACTTCCAAATAGCCCCAAAATCGTGTACTACCCCGAAAGCATAGCGTGATTCAGTGTAAATAGTCACGGTTTTGCCTTCTGCAAACGTGCAGGCTTCAGTTAGTGCGATGAGCTCTGCTGCTTGTGCTGAGAGGTGACATGGAAGTGGTCCAGAACGGAGTACAGCAGAATCTGAAACAACAGAAAAACCCACCCGATTAGTGCCCCCTTGGTCGCGAGAGGCAGACCCATCAACATACAAAATGAGGTCAGCGTTGGTCAGAGGAACGTCTTTTAAGTCCGGTCTAGGTGTGCACACAATGGAAAGTACGGCAACACAGTCGTGTTTGTCCCCGTCTTCAGGCAAAGGCATAAGAGACGCTGGATTCAGAGTGTTACATCGCTTGACATAAACATTAGGCATGTCTAACAGGCATGTGTGATACCTAAGGTAACGTGCAGCAGAGAGGTGTGATGTTCTTTGTTCAAGGAGGATGAGTGAAACAGCATGTGGAACTAACAGGGTCAAAGGTGCATATCCCACAATGTCACGTGAGGAGTTGAGCGCTTTCTCAGCAGCAGCCACTGCACGTAGACATTTAGGCAGGCCAGCAGCTACAGGATCTAGCTTGGAGGAAAAATAGGCAACAGGCCTCTGTCTTCCTCCATGATCTTGAAGGAGAACTGAGGTCATACACCCATGTCGTTCATCCACTGCCTGAGTGAAAGGTTTAGTGTGATCAGGTAGACTTAGAGTCGGTGGGGATTGGAGAGCCAGCTTCATATTAATGAAGGCTTCGTCGGCTTCCGGTGTCCATATAAGGTGATCTGTAGGTTTCAAACCAGTGATGTACGTGATAGTACGCAGTGGCAACTCGATTGGAGAATAGTTTGGAATGAATGACCTGCAGTATGAACAAAAACCCAAAATATGACATCATCTGTCGCTTAGTGACAGGTTTTGGCAGAGCAGCCAATGATGCAATACGCTTATCTGAAAGCGTTTTCCCCTCTCCTGAAATGACATGACCCAAAAATGTAACTGTTCTTTGTACATATTGGAATTTAGACAAACTGGCCTTATGGCCTTCGGCTGCGAGATGCATTAACAAATCAATAGTATCAGTTTCACACTGTTCTACTGTGGGTGTGCAAATCATGAGGTCATCGACATACTGGATGAGAGCCGTGCCTTCAGAAACTTGTAGAGAGGCCAAACTTGTACACAATGCCTGGTTGTACACAGTAGGAGATTCACAGTAGCCTTGACACAAACGTGTGAATGTGTAAGGTTTACCGTCATATTCAAATGCAAACCAGAATTGGCTGTCTTTGTGTACAGGGACACTGAAAAATGCATTTGAGAGGTTGATGACAGTAAACAATGCTGCAGAGGCTGGAACTTGGGAAATAATCAGATAAGGATTTGGGACGAGCGGTGCATTTACAGCTCGTAAATCCTGGACAAATCTCCATTCGTCAGGAGGTTTGTCTCTGATCTTTTTGACAGGAAACACTGGAGTGCGGACCGGGAATCGTTACACGGAATAATGACCCCTTGTTTAAGCAGAGAGGTAAACACTGGCCGAATGCCATCAACAGCATCACGTTTCAATGGGTACTGGGGTTGATTTGGACGGAACGTGGACTTAGGAGTGATAACCACCGGCTCAGCAGAGCGGATTAAACCTATGTCATATTTGTGAGCTGCCCACAGTGTTTGAGGCACTGTTTTTAGTGCGTCAGGGAGCTCAGAAATATGACTGAAAAATGAGAACTCCGGGCCAGATGGGCCAGCAACGGGGTTAACATAGTCATCATTGCCTGTGAGAGTCAGAGAACGCAGTACATGAACTGAGCAGTCAATGCTGTACTTAAACATGTCATGTGATGGGGAATACTCAATCAACGGGTCGTCTGCTAGTCCAATCAGTACTAGATTCCCAGTCTTTAACGATTGGACCTAAATCTCTCCATCTATCAGTGGGCCCCCTGGCTAGTGAAATGTGTGGGACCGCCCCTGGGATTTGATACAGCTTGTGTTGTGCGGCTGTGAGTCTAACAGAGATAGCACTACCCAGCGAATTCCAATACATAGTTTTAAGCATGATCTCATCATTCAAACATTCCAGCAGAAAACTCTCATCATAGTATCTACAGAAATCATCAACAACGTTAGCAGTACAATGCAAATGAGAAGTTTCCATGAACACAGCAGGTGGAAAAACACGTTGATGAGTCAAACGCAACAACTCCTGAGAATCAGGAGTTGTCAACAGCCATTGGTACACATTCAGCAGTTCTTTATCATCAAATGTGGGGTTTTGAACCGTCAATGGAGTTGGTCGTCGGACTTTGAGTCCCTCATTTGTGGAAATGAGGTCTCAGCCGAACCGGAGAATCAGATCTCTGCCAAGTACATTTATTGGGCAGACAGATGATAAAAGAAAACTGTGTTTGACTGATGTGGGAAATGGATGACTGTCATCACCGTTATCTTTACACTGAAGTGGTATCGAAAACTTCTCCTGCACAGTTACTGCTGTGAAGCTGCTCCCATTGAGTGAATACATCTTCCACTAAATTCGCAATCAGGAAAATCTGCTCTTTTTACCAAAGACAGTATAGCCCCAGAATCAACCAAAAATGTAACATCAACACCCATGACAGCCAAAGTCAGTGTGGGACATTTCTTAATGCAAACATATTTCAAATATGTGCCCTCTTTAACCAGACATGTCTTCTACATTTTCCAATTACTCAATAGCATGGTGTGTGTGTGTGTGTGTGTGTGTGTGTGTGTGTGTGTGTGTGTGTGTGTGTGTGTGTGTGTGTGTGTGTGTGTGTGTGTGTGTGTGTGTGTGTGTGTGTGTGTGTGTGTGTGTGTGTGTGTGTGTGTGTGTGTGTGTCACTTCCCTGGTGCTGCTGGCTGAATTTCCGTCTCGCTCGATCGGGCCCCTTTCTCCCCATCTGGTGTAGGTCAGTCTTTGTGAATGGTGGCCCCGTCCTTATTGTCCCCCTCTGCCTCCACTGCCAGTGTTCTGTGAGCAGTCCCATAATCCAATGTTCAACACTGCCACACTTGAAACATCTTTCGTCAAATGAAGGTCTTGCTTCTCGTCCTCTGCCTCGTAAAACCTCCTCTGCCTCTCCCTCGGTATTGTGAGCGGCCATCATTCTGCGTAGCTTGCGCTGTCTCTGTGAGACCGTTGAGAAAGGCATTACTGAGGTTTGTCCCCCAAACACCTGCTTGGGCATCGGG
Organism: Pseudochaenichthys georgianus; assembly: GCF_902827115.2. NCBI lineage: Eukaryota > Metazoa > Chordata > Actinopteri > Perciformes > Channichthyidae > Pseudochaenichthys > Pseudochaenichthys georgianus. The sequence continues at coordinate 24,085,616 of NC_047524.1, forward strand.
TTTGTTTATCCCGCTGTTGTCCCCATCTACTTGGGGCTGATTGGGGTGGTGAGCTTGGAGTTGACGGACTGCATGGCTGGGGCTTGTAGTGGAGGTGGTTGAGGTGTGCCAACCGGATTGCCAGGGTTGTAGGCCGGAGGAGGGAAGGGATACCCAGAGTCGAGGAGAGGTCATTCAGGCCTGCAATGGAAGGACACAGATGTCTGGGGTTTACATGGTTTTGGAAATAATTTATTTTCCTTCTTTTCTTCACATTCATCTTCAACCTTAATATTTTCTTTAATGCCCAAGGCCAACTGCCTTTTTTTACTCCCCAGTATTATAAACACTTTATGTGAGTGTCCAGTTTTCTATAAGTCTTTTACTTTAACTTTATTTGTACCATTCATTCCATCTTCATGTTCTCGTAATTTATCTCCCAGGTTTTTGATTTTTAATTTACTCAAAAAACCTCCTTTTGGAAATCCGAACATTTCCGTCCAGATATTTAATTTAGACGGACTGTTTTCACCATGGTTTTGCTCGCATGACATCCACAATCGGACCCTCAGGGGGGTGTACAAACCCCCTACCCTGCTTTGCTCCCATAACAAAGTCTTTAAGTGTTTCCTAAACACCCCGTGTTACCAAAACACTATTTTTTCATCCGTCGATGATGTGATATGTGTTTCTCAGTACAAATCACACAAAAACTGATCGTAATCCCAAATCACGACGGATATCCCAAATATCCTACTTTCGAGCAGTCCCTCTCATAAATGTCATGGAGTTTAATTACGTTTAACTTTAAACAATTTAGACACTGTACATCTCACCGAGTATTGAAAGCCTTTTGAGTTTGTTGGATCTCGTGAAGTCAATTGGTTCCACCCCGCGCTGGTCCTCGTCCCGTACGGTTTCTGTCGAGGTAGAGGAGAATCCGAGGATCCTGGAGCGACCACCAGCGTCTGTAGGTGTCCCCAATCGAACTTGCAGAGATCCTGCCGACAACGCCAATTGTTATAGAAATCTGAGACCCAACACTGTGGAGAGTACAAGTCAAAGTGATCAAAACAAATAAATGGTGAATCAGACAGAGTTGTCTTTCTGGTTATTTATTTGAAGCTTCAAATACATAAGATACAATAAAAATAGACACAGGTCTCACAGAGTATAGAATAGTCTGCACGAGTGTGCGCAGTACAATATGGTAGCAAAGCTTATATACAAGAAGGAGTGGGAAGTTCAGAAATCTGTCTTCACACAGTCACATATTCTTCATCATCATCATCATCATCGTCATCATCATCATCATCATCATCTTTATTTAAAGAGACTCTTGGTCCATTATTACAAAACATACAACACTCAAATACAAACTAAAAAAAGGCAGCCATACCAATGTTTCCACAGAGGTGACTGGTATCGTACAGCACTGAAACACGGATTTGAAAGCAGCATAATGACATGATGAGTTATGAGAAACATTCAATCGACAGATGAATTTGTACATCAGACCTCTCAAAAGGGCATGGAACGTGTTGACTCGTGCATTACAGAACATTTCACTTGCACTGCACCACCTTGGTTTTCTAAGCAGTATACGCAAACAGTCATTATATGCAACCTGGAGCTTCCGGAGGCTCGCCTTCTTATACTTGACCCACAAGGGGGCAGTATAGAGAGGAGTGCAATATGCTCTAAAGAGGTTCACCTTAACCTTATCTGAACACCAAGAGAATTTTCTAGCCAACATGTTGGCTTGTATATATAAGACACGCCGCTGTCTATACATGTCATCATCATCATCAGCCATTTCATCTGTGATGATGTGTCCCAGATACTTCGTGTTACAGCAAACAGACAGCACCTGTCCTGACAGATAGAATGTTGGAAAACAAAGGTTCTTATCCCCTTTTGCTCTACAGATCATTACAGCGCTCTTCTTAGCATTGTATTTAACGTCAAATTTGACTCCGTAATCAGAACAAACATTTAGCAACTGTTGAAAACCAGCACTGCTAGGAGAAATAATTGCCAGATCATCGGCATACATAAGATGGTTTACAATCACATTACCAATCACACACCCTGTTTTACAGACACTTAAATCATCCGATAGATCATTCATATAGATATTAAAAAGGCATGGTGAGAGGAGCCCCCCCTGGCGGACTCCATTACCAACACCAAATGGCGCCGAGACTGCATTCCCCCATTTGATCTGCATGCTCTGGTTGGCATACCAATAAGCCAGGATCCTAATTATACTGTTAGGCACACCTCTTTGTCTCAATTTTAAAAACAGTTTATGATGGTTAACTTGGTCAAAAGCCTTAGAGGCATCAATGAAACCAATCAGAACAGTGGAATTCTGTCTTCTATATGTTTCTACCATTTCCTTCAAAGCATAGATGCATAACTCAGTACCATGCTTAGCCTTGAAGCCAAACTGGTTATCTGAGGTACATAAATAAGAACATAGTCTATCCAACAAAATTCTTTCCAGGACCTTGGATAACACACTGGCTAGAGCAATTGGTCTATAGTTATCCAAGCTCCCTACCTTGCCCGCTAACCAAAGTAACAAAGTAACAGTCAACATGGAGTCTGGCAACATACCATGAGTCATGAGGCCGGTAAAACAAATGGCAAGAAGAACTGCAACCTTCGGGCTTGCCAGTTTAAGGTGCTCTGCAGTGATTCGGTCAGAGCCGCCTGCCTTGCCATCAGCCAGCTGTGCAATTGCTCGATAAACCTCTTTAGCTGTGATTCCCACTGTGTCACTTTTCACAACACTACCAACTTTGTAGGGGTCACTTTTAACACAATTAAGTATAGTAGAGTAATGTTGCCTCCACAACTCAGCTATGTTATCGGCTCCAGATACTCCCTCTACGGTACACGGGAATGACGTACTGGCCCTGTTCAGAGCTCTCACCTCCTTCCAGAAGCCAGTCACATCATTATGAAGGAGCTTTTCAGCCATAGAGTCCGCTCTCAATGTTTCTGTATGTTTGTTGACATAACGAACTGCATATTTATATCTAGCATGTGTACGCTTTTTGAGATCCAGGACAGGCCCCTCTCTGGGCCTTCCTGCCTGGACCCAGGCCCCAAAAGCATTCTTGGCTTCAGCGTATTGATCAGCCACATGTTTATTCCAGACTGGCTTGTGTCTCTTCCTAGAGTAGGTACAGCACGGTCTACTGGCCTCCCATACAGCTCCCACAATACAATCATACATGTTACAGAGGTCTTCACGGTGAGAGCTTTCATTACAACCCACATCAACACACAGAGTTGCCACTTTGGGTAGATATACATCACTCAATAGGACATCAGTTCTCCCATAGTACAATAGCCTATCCTCATTTGTGAGCTTGGACCAGTCCACTTTAGTGGTACAGGCATTTTTAACCTCCTGAGACATCTCAGGGAGACTATCATAATCTAGTGACATTATAAAAGGAATGTGATCTGACATTGATGCCTCATACACAATCTCAATTGATCTTACAATGTCATGGGCATTAGCAGTGCTTATGCAATGGTCAAGCCATGAAGTTGTATGCCAGGCCTCGCTTATATATGAATAGCTATCTGTAGGCAGAAGTATTTGGCTTGATAATATAAGATTGTTATCATCACAAAACTGTAGCATATCCTTAGCAAACAAGGACCTTTTGTCTGATATGTCAGCATTCATATCACCCACTACATAAACACTGGAGGAATGATTATCAACAATAAAAGAATGTATAAAAGCAAGTCTGTTCAGGTATTCATCTTCATTATGCTGTGACTCATATGGTGTATATACATTGAGAATGCTAAACTCCTTGTTATTCATTTTGATCTGTACAGCAATACACCAGTCAACTTCAAGCCTGATGACATTAATGACAGCGTCCAGCTTTTTGTGCCACAGGATAGCCACGGCCCCTGCTATCCTTCCTCTCACTATTCCCAGAGATAGGTCCGTAGTGGACTCACCAGCCCTGTGAAAATTGTCATTAAGAGAGTTCAACTTTCCCAAGTCCTGCTTTGGTAAGAAAGTTTCTTGCAAACATAAAATGTCACATTTTTGTAGCAAGTTGTCCACCACTACACGTCGGATCCTATCAGCAGCGCTGTTGCCCAGGCGCAGCCCGCGACAGTTAAATGATCCAACCCGCATAACGTTTAGCTAAGCAGCTCAGCCGTAGCCCCATTCAGTACCCTCGCACCAGCAAAAGGTCTATCTCTGCTAGCCCCTATCACCTCCGCTTTACGTGGTTCATAGTATCGCCTCACAACTGAGCCTTCAGGCCAGAGTTCTGGGTTAAACATCTCCGCAACTTCATTGCACTCAGCACACACTTTAAACGAGCTATATCTGCTGCTCGCAGTGTCAATACGGTGACAGTTAACATCACAGCCGAGTTGTTCAGTTAGATATTCGGACAGTGTCTCAACGTCAAGGTCTGGCGAGAATTTGGTAGCAAAAACACTCACCAACTTCGTACGGATCACTTTTATATTCCCTTGTGCAGCAGTGCCAACAATAGGCTTAGGCATCCTCCGTTCAGGTTTCCCAACAAGCTGTTTAGATAAGGCAGACTGGCCCTCGGCCCTATTCCTCCGACCTCGGCCCTGTTTCACAACTTGACTCCATACCTGCGAATTTACCGCAGTTCCTCCAGGGCTCACACAGGCACTCACGGTCCCTGACGCAGCAACCGGGTCAACACAGTTGGGATGTACATCAGTAGAAGAGCCGGGGGGGCTCGCATCCTTCACCGACACCGCACCATCCTGGCCATCACCCTGAGCGCTCCCACAGGTAATTTCAGCGTCACTTGGTACAGCCAGTCCTCCACCATGACTCGGCTCCAACTGGCGTTCTACGGCAGCAACTCTGCTGTCCATGGTCGCAGCCACAGCACGCAGGTTCTGACCGATATCTGCCTGAACTTCCACTACGTGTCTTAATGCGCAAACCTCGCTGTGCAGTCACTCCATCTTGCTCAGCAGGTTGGACACATCCAGGTTGTTAAACGTAACAGGCGGCAGCTCATCCAGGTAGTGGGAGACAAAACGGGGGATGTTTTCACTGCATTCATTTAGCATTTTTAGACAGCTTTTGATATTGTTTGCATCCTTCTGGTTGCCTTTAAAGACCACACACCGCTGCTTGGTTTCAGGACAGAGTTCAAACAACGTCTTTTTAGAAGTCTCGATCCATTCGGATTCAAAGGTGTTAGAGGCTACAAGGACTATCTCGTCCTGGGTGATAGTTTTAATTTTAACCGCCAGGAAGTTGAGTAACTCATCCTCTACAATAACTAGGCCGTCAACAGTCTTGTATATTGTAGGTTTTAATCGAGGCCGGTGGTTTGAATCAGGAGCTACTGAGCCACGACACACACCATCAGCCATCTTGGCAAGCACGACGAATATTGTTATTAGACACCTGTCCTTGAGCTGTAGATAGCATAACGGTTCCCAGAGTAGGGAAGTGCTTGTGTGACTGTGTGAGTCTCACCCTAGTCTGCCAAATCAGCTCTGTGGCCTTGAAGCGCTTGGGAATAAACCCACAGTAGAGTATGAGAAGAAAACAGCACATCTCAGGAAATGATATAGGTGTTTTACAATGTTTTGAGAAGCATTTGGTTTAAGCATATAAGGATATAATAAAAATGTCCACTACAAAGTCCTTTAGGAAACGTTAAGTTTGGACATTAGAGGCAAGGCAAGTTTATTTATATAGCACTTTTCAACGCAAGGCAATTCAAAGTGCTTTACAAAAAATTAAAGACATTAAGCATTAAAAAAGAAAAGCTAATGAAATAAACATTAAAAGGAAAAATACATGGATAGAAGTTACAGTGCAGTCTAACATATGAATAGTTCAATTAAAAGCAGCGACAAAAAGAAAAGTCTTCAGCCTGGATTTAAAAGTAGTCAGAGTTGCAGCGGACCTGCAGGTTTCTGGGAGTTTGTTCCAGATATTTGGAGCATAATAACTGAACGCTGCTTTACCATGTTTAGTTCTGACTCTGGGGACAGAAAGCTGACCAGTCCCTGAAGACCTGAGAGATCTGGATGGTTCATAGTTTAGCAGGAGGTCAGTAATGTATTTTGGGCCTAAACCATTCAGTGCTTTATAAACCAGCAGCAATATTTTGAATTCTATTCTTTGACACACAAGAAGCCAGTGTAAAGACTTCAGAACTGGAGTGATGTGATCCACTTTCTCAGTGTTAGTGAGGACTTGAGCAGCGGCGTTCTGAATCAGCTGCAGCTTTCTAATAGATTTTTTAGTCAGACCTGTGAAGACACCATTGCAGTAGTCGAGTCTGCTGAAGATAAAGGCATGGACAAGTTTTTCCAAATCCTGCTGTGACATTAGTCTTTTAATCCTAGATATATTCTGTAGGTGATAGTAGGCTGATTTAATGTGACTGTTGAAACTCAGATCAGAGTCCATGACTACACCTAGATTTCTGGCTTTATCTGTTGGTTTGAACATTGCAGACTGAAGCTCAGCGCTAACTTTTAAAGAGCATATTTACCCAAAATGTAAGCAGACCATTAATGGTTTGGGGATTGTCAAGTCAATTAACAGTTTTCATGTTGCACTATCAATATTTGTTTGACAGTACTGGGCTCTGAATATCTCACCAGTATTGTTGTTCACTAAAGCACCCATCTATCATTGGGTTCGGTGGCAGTTGTGTTGAATACGACTGACTTTTGAAAACCGCTGACCCAGACCGAGTTCTCCATTGTTATTTTGAACGATATCTAGGGTCAGATTTTAAGTTTAAACTTTTAGAAACGGAAAAAGAAAATTGCCACTCAGGGTTCAGTTTCTTCACAAAAAGCTACTGTGTTACCACAAAGGAGTAAAGAACTGTGGAGTTCTCTTGGTTAAAAGTGCCAGCCCAATTTCAGAGCCCACTCAACCATATCATGACTCTGGGCTTCAGAGGCTAGATTTACCAGCAAGTTCAAAGCTGATTATAGAGCTTTCAAATAAAATTCCATTTGAATTTCTGTTACGCACACAACATAATCTTAGGCTTAATGAATCAGTGCTTCTTACTGAAGAGAAGAACACTTTAGGTGTTGTAGTTTACTTTTCGCCTCATTGTACTCATACACAGGGTTATACATTTAACTATTGCATGCAAGAACCAGATCTTTTCTAATGCAGTTGATAATCTTAATACGGAAGATTCAAGTGGGAGGTATTCATATCCAATGAATCCTTGGCAGAGCTCCAACTAAGTGCTAATCAAGTAAATTAATTAGTCATTCTCTTTGGCAACTCTGGATGCCTGGTATAAGAATATCTACTTTGCAACTTTGTTTCCTGTGCAAAAGGACAAGTGTGACAGGATAAAAAGTAGACTTGTGTCCAGTGTACCACAGAAAACCTTTGGTGACAATGAAAACTGACCACAAAAACCTTTGGTGACGAATACCACCCAGGAACCTTTGGTGATAATGAATACTACCCAGTAAACATTTCGTGAAAATGAATACTACCTAGAAAACATTTGATGAGAATGAATACTACCAAGAAAACATTTGGTGACAATGAATAATACCCAAAAAACATTTGGTGACGATGAAAACTACCGAGGAAACATTTGGTTACAATGAATAGTACCCAGAAAACATTTGGTGACGATGACATTTCAAATAAAGCAACATCAATTTCTCTGAGCAGTCAATCAGAATTAAGAACCTTTTTAAAAAAAACCTGTACAAATCCTGATCTTACCAGTGCTCAAAGACAGCTATCCTTATCTCAAAGGTTTTAGACTCCCAAAATCTGATTGAACAGACTGAGGATACGTTTGTACATCTGCATCAATTCCATAGATCCTCTTCAGAGAAACTTGTAAGAAAGCGTAGCAGGAAAAAAAACTCACAGCTGGTGACAATCCTGTCACAGTTCTAGAAAGTTACACCCTTTCAGGTAGTCTTTTCATATCCAGCAGCCTGTAAATGTGTTTGGGTATACAGTATGTGATTGAACAGATAGATCACTATTATCCAGTGTCAGGTTTCTGCCATGACGTGCTGCTTCCATTTTACACTCTGATAATCTCCATCTTTTGTCAAGATTTTTAGTGATGCCAAGATTCTTTTTTATAAATCCTGTGAGCAATTTTGCATTTATTTTCACATTTAATTTCCCCAAAGATGCAAGATGCCAGGAAGTAAACAGAAAAAAAATTGAATTTTTTCAGCTTTATATGTGCAGGTAGCTCCAAATAGCAGTGAGAGGTGTAACTGTTGTCATGTTTCATCATGTGTGCTTGCTGACGCTCCGGCACTCAACATTGTGACATCAATGGATTGTACACATCACACCAAGGTTTACCAAGCTGTCTACATGTGACACATTCTATTATATGTGACACATTCTATCAAAGTGTTACAGAGGAAAGAGAAAAGGCAGAAGATGTAAGGCTGGTGAGTCCAGCTCTCTCTAGTCAGTACTCTCACAATATTCTGTAAGAGCGGGAGTAGTGTATCCCCCACCCCCTCCCCCTCAATTGGGTGTTGGGAGATTATACCACTGAACACAGCTGACAACGGCAAATAGCACTGAGGCAAAGGGGGCACGACTTGGATTACTTTTTTTTGTAGGTCCGGGCATTGAAAAGATAAATCAGATACAATGAAACACGACCAATGTATTTGGCTGTACAGCATGACATATTCACTTGGACTGATATAGAATGTTCGTTGGTAAGAAGAAGCCATCAGACTGACCGTCCTTCTCCCCCTAAAGGAGTACTATTGGATTTTCAGATTGCAAAACAGCTGTGCAGTCATGTTCATGTGATGGTTAACCTTGTACAACAAACTCCTACTCACAAAAGACACCTTGTTTTTAACAAACCTGCACTATCTTTCTGCCGTGCCAGCCTGTCTTTGTCTGTTTCTTTTCCCAATAACTCGTAGATAAGTTACAATCCATCCTTGTATATACATCATAAAAGCTGAGCTTGGCAAAAAGCCTTGAAGCAGGAAAAATAGCTAGTCTGCTGCTACCACAATATAAATCTATTCATTTAAGGACCAAAGGACAAAGTACAATACATTGAATCCTGGATTTGTTTGAATGGCAAAAAAAATCGTTAAAGTTCAACCTACATAAACCAGTCTTCATAGAAGAACAAAAACACTCAGAAAACACTGTTTGAACATTTCTTGTATGTTTCACAGCACTTCATGTTTAAAGTTTGGAAGAAAATGTACTTGCCAACTGTATACCATTTTTTTCAGGGTTTTGTTCACAAAGGAAATCAGTTCAGTAAATACATGTTCCCTTTCTATGATAGAGACAAAGACAAATGTATCAGAATAATTCAGAGTTTCTCCACATAATATGTATTTATTTTTCAAGAGAATAATGTGTAGAGCAGCATGTAGATATTTGACAATACCTAATGATAAATAAGTAGCTTTTCCACCTATGCCTTTTCATGTCCGTTTACTTTTCTATATTAGCATTTGATTGATGCTAGCACAGCTGACAAAACCAAAAGCTATTAAACCAATGGCCAATTTAAAAACCTTTTAAACTGCATTTGCTGTTCTAAATGCCCAGTGTTGTACTTTCTTTTTAAAAAAAACAAGAAATCCCTGTTCAGCTGATAAAGCGATGTCCTTTAACATTCACAGAGGCAACAGCAGCACATTTAATTTCACGAGTGCATGAAAGCAGAAGTAATGGAGTAATTTGCAGTCTGCGCTGGATGCCTTTTAGAACCAGTCTCTGCACAATCATGTACAACTCTAAAGAACGGCTGCATAAACACATTTCAGTTCAACCAAAGTTTGTTGGTTCTCAAAAGTGAGTGAAAAATGTGTTACAGTAACTGCCAATGCATGTACAAACACTAGCTGCAGTCTTTGTAGTTTCCTTACCGGCAACTGAATTATAATATTACACTATAGACGCTTCCTCTGAGTTCTTATTACTATTAATAGACTATTGCCAAAGTAGGTTACTTCCATCTGTCTTTCCATTCTGCATGGTGTATCTTTTTATCAATTACAGAGGAAAAGAATAAAACATCAACATTCTTAGTTTAATGCATTTATTTCAGCAATGGGTCTTTGCGTTCAGACAGAAGAGAGAAAAAACGGGTTCTCATTTCATCAATTTCAAATGGGTGAAATCATGACTGTCAATCTATAAACTACAGCTAGCAAACTTACGCTATAAGTTACTTGAAAACACTGTCTGTGAAAGGTTCATTAGATGTTTTCATACAGGTACAGCTCAATAGGTAATTGTCCTTGTTACATTGTTAGATATATAATAGGGAAACATCTACCTCTCTGGTTTTGTTCTAAGACAATCCCTGTTTAAAGCTTGAGCTTGCTAAAGTAAAAAAGCTAAGGTTCGATCGTTAGCTTGAAAATCTTTGATTAATGCTTTGAATTTTCTCGTTTACAAGTAAATAAGACTTTAGGTTAAGGACTTCCTCTGTAGATTGAGAAAAATACTTGTTCTGGTCTAACTTTGGCTAAAGGTGATAATAACCTTTAAACTCTCATATTTCAGGTACCAACCCTCCCAAAATGACCAGGTTGTGAAAATTCCAGAATTAGCTATCGCCACACACAAAGGTCTATACAAATACAAATACAAATATGAATGAAAAATGACATAATCAACTTAATTTGGGCAGGCAAACACATATCCTGGTGTGATATGACTCTAAGTCAAGAGGATGACATAAGAAAAATGTAAAGCAGCCCGAACGCAGTGAATTTTTTATTTAAAAAGTGTGTTAAGAAGGGACAATGCGGGACAATGCACGACTCTTTAAGGATTTAAAACTGTGAATTGTAAAAAATGACACAAATCTTTTGTCTCAAGTATCATCCAACAATCACCCTAGTTACAGTTGCTAAGCTATAGAAATATATTTTGTTCATAGAAGAGATACAAAGAGTGCTTTAATCACCAAAGAATCCAGGGTCACAACGAGGTTAATAATGGATTTCACAGGTTGTATAATGCAATGCCCTGTGGAACATTCTATAATGTAGCCTTGTTGGTATTTCCACAGTTTCTTTGTCGCTTGAATTGAATTGTAGATGGTGTTGCTGGCTTGGTAAAGGCCACGAGTAAATGGATGTGGACCTCAAACATCCGTGGTTCGTCTCTTTGTGACTACTATCCTTAAAAAGGTCACCTCTGCCTCCCCTATGCGCCTGGCTTGCTTTACCCATCATCTAAATACTCTCCACATATTGCACACACCCTAATGGGAAGTGCGGAATGAAAATTATACATAATTGTTCAACTGCACCCAGATAGCATTATGAGCATCTCTGCAAATGTGTATATTTCCCCCAGTTTTTGAAAAGGCTTACCCACCACAATTGGCTATTTTCAGTGGAAAACAAGATCAAAAGAAAATGAGCGAGGCAGATTCTGTGGGTTTTCATGGCTTTTCAGTTGCTGTTTCTCAATGCTGTCCATTAAAATTAGTTCATGAGAGAAACTGTCTCTCTTCACTGACAGATCTCACCATGAGGCCTTGTGGGAATTAGCTCCAGAGTGCTGAGAGAGTCAGAACAGCAATAGATTTGCAATTATTTCTGCTCAAATAAACACATTTTTCACACAGTTTACTGGAGTGCTGATTGAATGCTCAGATGTAATCACCATGGGGGAATTCAGGTCCATCTTAAAGGACAGAGAACACAACACCATTGGTATATGTGAGTGCTCGTATATCCTAAAATCGTTTTACATTTGGCCTGTTTTTAATGATTTTTAATACTTTGTTTTACTTCGTATATTGACTGGCTAATGTGCCATTTTATTTGTGTTTTACAGCTGTATTCGTCTGCCTGTCTTGTGTGTTTTATCTGTTGTAACTTCGTACATGCTGCCCTTCAGGTCACTCTTGGAAAAGAGATTTTAATCTCAATGAGTCTTTTACCTGGTTAAATAAAGGATATATATATATATATTCCACAAAAAATTAATGGGTCAAACAAAAGCACATTTTTACTGAGAAATCTGTATAATTCAGTTAGCTTTTTGGTTGAAATTCTAGGCCTTAGTTACAGCTTCCCTAAAATTAGTGTTCCATAGATGGAGTGAATTCACAGTAATATAATTTGAGAGTAATATATCCCATATTTCTGTATGGTGATCTGAATCACCAAAAAAACAGAGTGCAGAGATTACATAGCTCATTGTTGCACTGCGTTTTGATAGGCTAGTCATTTGCTCTCACCACAATAAGCTAAAATGCCAAGCTTGCTAAAACAGCTTAAATCACTAGACATAGCTAGCAAACGTTATGTGGGCTTGTTAAAGAAGAGAGACAATGCTTAATGGGCAGATACAACATGTTGCTCCCCTTAATACACTCTGGGGGTTTAAAGCTGCAATTTCTCTTGGTCTAGCATTGCAACCCAGTCTCACGGCATTTCGTGTTCATCAACACGATTTTTAATCTATTGATTCGTGTTCACCATCACGATTTGCCCCTTTTTTTCGTGTTGCACAGGACGATTTTAAAAGCAATGTATTTCTACTGGTAACGTGTTTCGTGCCTGCAGGCTGCAGCACGTCTTTTTCTCCGGTCGGGTCGTGGGAGACCGGAAGCTGTGTGGTTCATAAAAACATGTTCTTACTCAATATCAAGCCACAGTTATTGCTTTTATTTTAAATCGTATAATTTCGGACTTTTGTTGTCGTCTGTGAGGAAAATAAATGGGGCTCAGAGCCTCAGGATACTGAAATCTGTATTTTTTAAATCTTTTTTTCCTTCTAATTTGTTGTTCTTTTCAAAATAACACACTTTTATTTACTCACCAATAACACTCAATTATCCTTGCTTTTATTTATTGGTTTAATTCCATAATCTCGGGCTTTTTTGGCGTCCGTCAGGAACTGAATTTCAAAATAAATATAACCGGAAACAGACGTAGGCATTTCGAGCGATTACCCAAGATCCTCAGCTATGGTGTTAAGCTCGTTGATTGGATGTGTTAGCCGCAATGCATGCTGGGATTTGGTGTTTATATTATATGAAATCCGGAAAACATTTTAAAAGTATAAAATAATACCTAATTCCGAGTGCTCTTGCTTTTCTCTTTGAAAGTCATCACATAACGGCATTGTAATACACGGTTCGGCTGCATTACATATTACAGATCTGCCGTAGAACTTTCTTTATTTATAGCGCCCTGATGAGAAGACCTTTGGAAAAACTGGAAGAAATGGCGCCGAAACTGAATACTTGACGTGGATCATAAATATATCAACAATTAAACAACATCTTCAATTTCTCTTCACACAATACGTCTCCTTGCAGTATCAACACTAATTCGGCTGACTTTTACATTTGATCTAATTCATAGATAGGTTATATTTACACCATAACGGTGCACAGCTGAGAGAAAAGGACTGTAGTTTTCAAAGATATTACTGATTTTCTTTGAATGTAAGAATGTAAATACTGAGTCTGAAATAGTATAGCAATATGCTGTAAAATGATGTGAAAGCATGCATAAAACTATACATCTTCAGATGTTGTACATACACACTAATAATACAAAGTTATTATGGCTGTGTGCACCTCGTGTGTACCTCCTAGTGGTTAAAGCACGTTATTGAATTATTGTTTTACGTGTTATATTTGATTAAAAAAATATTAAGAGTACATACTTTCATAGGGGGAAAGTATAAATATAGAAATATAGAATATAAAAAATCAAGAAGATACTATAAGTTATCTCTACAATAAAACAGTTTAGTGCAGGATGTACACAGATATTAATAGGAAGAGGTGCAAAACAGAAAAACGGATTAACCTTTATTTAAATATTAAGCCTGACAAAGTAATTAACGTCTAATATATTGCTTTCCTGCAATGTTAACTATGTTGAAGCACTTATTTTAACTGATATTATACACATTAATTATACTCTTATGTATGTAGATAGAATAAGAAATGTGCAGAATATGACAGTTTAATGGTGGAGGTACACACATATTGATAGATGTCTTGTAATGCACTGTTGAGGAACCTGTGACCCAAGTTTTTCATTCATTGCATAACTACACCGTAGTTGTGTATGATATGTCAATAAACCTTTGAAAATCTTGTGCAAAATAGCCATAATATACAGTCTTTAATTAACTATTAGTAGAGAATAACGAGTAATGAATATACTTTATTACTTGTTTCCATTCATGTCAATTGCAGATACATGTTTAGTCTTCTCAAGCACCAACTATCAAATATCTCTCCTGATTGTTGGCACTTGACAATCACCTTACCTGAATTTTACTCAGGTGTAACTAAAGTCTGATTTAAGGGTTGTTTATATATTTCACATAATTAATCAGAATCTGCAAAGTAACTCAAATAAATGCAGTGGAGTAAACATACCAGGTTAACCTCTGAATTGTAGTGGAGTAGAATTACAAAGTAGCAATGAGCTGTCATGTGGGTATACGGCATTAATATAATGCTGCGCATTATGGACACAAGTGATTTTCACCCATTTATTAATTATATGTTTTACATTTGATAACACCAATGTGTTTAATACTGGCAACTCGTTCGATTCCAGTTTTGGATAGTCTGGCGTGGTTTCGTTCCATTTCACACAGCTGTTTGACGCTCTGCGTAACCTTACGGGGACTGTAGTCCTAAACGATAGCTGGGGATTATGGGTAGTGTAGTGTCTTTGGCCATCCTAAACACAGAAATGTTGACAATCGCAATGATGCTCGAAATGTCCCTTACAGGCCTACGTCTGTTTCCGGTTATTTTTATTTTGAAATTCAGTTCCTGACGGACACCAAAAAAGCCCGAGATTATGGAATTAAACCAATAAATAAAAGCAAGGATAATTGTGTGTTATTGGTGAGTAAATAACAGTGTGTTATTTTGGAAAGAATAACAAATTAGAAGGAAAAAAATATTTAAAAATACAGATTTCAGTATCCTGAGGCTCTGAGCCCCATTTATTTTCCTCACAGACGGCAACAAAAGTCCGAAATTATACGATTTAAAATAAAAGCAATAATTGTGGCTTGATATTGAGTAAGAACATGTTTTTATGAACCACACAGCTTCCGGTCTTCCACGACCCGACCGGAGAAAAAGACGTGCTGCAGCCTGCAGGCACGAAACACGTTACCAGTAGAAATACATTGCTTTTAAAATAGTCCTGTGCAACACGAAAAAAAGGGGCAAATCTAGATGGTGAACACGAATCAATAGATTAAAAATCGTGTTGGTGAACACGAAATGCCGTGAGACTGGGTTGAGCATTGTAGTTAATGTTAGCACATTTTGGATTCTTCCGTGTCATTGACATCACTGAAATGGCTTTGTCCATCCACTTTAGTTCTGCTACTGTTACACTACATTTAAGTACCATTATCTTAATTACCACTCGTTCCCACAGATGCTGTTAAGATGCTGAAAGTCTAGCTCCACATCATAGTTGCTTGGCTAAATCTACTGTCACAAAAGTGTTGTAAGACTTATTTGCTTATATTTTCCCATTTTTTTATTTTAAAATGTTTCTCCCTCGCCTTTCTGTTTATTATTTGGCTCTGTCCCCAGAGTCAGAACTAAACATGGTAAATCAGCATTCAGTTATTATGCTCCAAATATCTGGAACAAACTCCCAGAAACCTGCAGGTCCGCTGCAACTCTGACTACTTTTAAATCCAGGCTGAAGACTTTTCTTTTTGTCGCTGCTTTTAATTGAACTATTCATATCTTAGACTGCACTGTAACTTTTATCCATGTATTTTTTCTTTTAATGTTTAATTGAACTATTCATATCTTAGACTGCACTGTAACTTTTATCCATGTATTTTTTCTTTTAATGTTTATTTTTATTAGCTTTTCTTTTTAATGACTGATTTTAAATGCCTTTTTCTTAATGTCTTTCATTTTTTGTAAAGCACTTTGAATTGCCTTGTGTTGAAAAGTGCTATATAAATAAACTTGCCTTGCCTATTTTTTTTATTAAGAACAAATCAAATAATAGTACATGATTGTAAAATGTTACTTGGTCTTATTTACAATATAAGACCAAGTAACATTTTACAATCATGTACTATTATTTGATTTGTTCTTAATAAAAAAAATACTCAGCCAAATAATAAACAGAAAGGCGAGCGAGAAACATTTTAAAATAAAAAACATATATATGTGGTGAAACATATGAACAGACTGTTTTTGTATATGTCTGATATACATTAATTTCTTCAGAGATTCAGACTCCATGAATCACTTTTTTTTCCATATCAATTTCCTTCTCATTATCTCTGTGTAATACACAGACCATATGCAGTGGCACTCCACAATACAACTACTACTTGAATCAAGGAGAGGAGGGGTTATTTATGCATTTTTCCTATTGTAATTATGAGTAATGAGAAGTAGAGAAAACACATTAAAGGGTTGTAACAATAATAATAATAATAATAAGATGAATAGGCCATATACTGTGACTCCTCTCACACACATGAATAATGATAAATGATTGCATGTAGTTAACATACGAATATTACAATTGTGCCTCCTTTTGGTTCTAGTGAGAAAGACTAGAAGGCAGAGTTTTCCATTAATGTTGCTCATGTAAAACAAATTTAAATTGATTTGAGTGTATTAGGAATGAATGATACAATTTTCTGCGGGAATTTAAAGACCGTTGGATGAAGCCAAATGTGGCCATCCAGTCAGGTATGAGGTTCTGTTATGGAATATTGCATACAATTTTGTTTGAATGGTATGGATATGATAGGAAAAGGGTACTAATAAGGCAAAGGTTGAAAACATACTCCGTCAGTTAACACACAGACCAGAACTCTGTATATGCTTACAGCATATACATGCACTTGCCCCACTTTATCTAATTTCCATTGCATGCATAACACCCTATCTGTATTGACAGCTTATAGGTACTGTATGTGCATCATTAAAAATGCCTTCTTAGTTGGCTTATTCAGAGAATCCTCATGTGATTTCTCACACATTATTTGCATTGCAAAATAAATGAAGAATATTAATGTAGAAAATCCTCAAGGATGATTGTTATATCTGAGAAATATTTGCCTCCGTGGTCCAAAGGTCATGGTGGAATTGGATTTTAACTGTGTTAATAGGTCCTTCACATAAACACACACACAATGATGGATGCATAAGTGTGATGTTATTGATGTTTTGATTAAACTATAAGATGAAGTAAAGTGTGAACAGTTTATCTTAGCTGATCATTATCTAAAAATGTGTCTCTTTTTTTTTCTCGTTTTTGCAGGTCCCTTTCTGTGAACTAACATGGACAAAGTGGTCATCAGTCTCCTGCTTCTGGGAACCGCAGTAACGATGGTCCATGCCTGTCCAAAATACTGTGTCTGCCAGAACCTCTCAGAGTCTCTAGGGACTCTGTGCCCCTCCAAAGGCTTGCTCTTTGTCCCGCCAGACATTGACCGGCGAACTGTGGAGCTCCGGCTGGGCGGCAACTTCATCCTCAAGGTCACCACCCTGGACTTTGTCAACATGACGGGTCTTGTTGATCTCACCTTGTCCCGTAACACCATCAGCACCATCCAGCCTTTCTCTTTCATCGACCTGGAGACCCTAAGATCCCTTCACCTCGACAGTAACAGGTTGACTGAGCTGGGACCCGACGACCTCCGAGGACTGGCCAACCTGCAGCACCTGATCCTCAACAACAACCAGCTGAAACAGATCGCTGACACAGCCTTTGACGACTCGTTATCAACAATGGAAGATCTGGATTTGTCGTATAACAACTTGCGCAATGTGCCTTGGGAAGCCATCCGCAAGATGGTTAACCTCCATCAGATAAGTCTGGATCATAACCTCATATTGTACATTTCAGAGGGGACTTTTACAGATCTGGATAAACTCGCCCGCTTGGACCTCACCTCCAACCGTCTCCAGAAGCTCCCTCCAGACCCCATCTTTGGGCGCTCACAAAGCAATGTAGTGATGAGCACTCCTTATGCACCTCCGCTCTCTCTAAGCTTTGGAGGAAATCCATTGCACTGCAACTGTGAAGTGCTTTGGCTTCGAAGGCTAGAGCGGGACGATGATATGGAAACTTGTGCATCTCCTAATAGTCTAAAGGGGCGCTACTTTTGGTCTGTTCGTGAGGAGGAGTTTGTTTGCGAGCCCCCTCTGATCACGCAACACACACATAAATTACTAGTGCTTGAAGGCCAAACGGCTAGCCTGCGCTGCAAAGCAGTCGGGGATCCGATGCCAACTGTGCATTGGGTTGCTCCTGATGATCGTTTGATCAGCAACTCCTCCCGAGCAACAGTATACGAAAATGGCACCCTGGACATTTTAATCACCACATCCAATGATTACGGGATTTTTACCTGCATAGCTGCCAACGCTGCAGGGGAATCTACGGCCTCCATTGAACTGTCAATCATTCAACTCCCCCATCTGAGTAATGGTACAAACCGTACCACACAGTCCAAGTCAGGGCTTTCAGATATAACCAGTTCTACCAAGATCAGTAAAGGGGAGCCTAAACCTCTACCAGAGAAGGTGGTTTCTGCATCAGAAGTGACTGCCATCTCTGCACTGGTCAAGTGGACTGTTAGCAAATCAACTCCAAAGGTCAAAATGTATCAGCTTCAGTACAATTGTTCTGAGGATGAAGTCCTTATTTACAGGTAAGAATGCTTTGTGAAACTCCATTACTTCAGCAGAGGCATTTCTGGTCAGAGTGGTTAATTAAGCCTGAGGTATAATCAATAGGCGCATTCACACTGCGGTACTTTTCCCACAAAGGTTCATGCGAACTTAGTTCATGAGAACTCTTTTATCGCGTTCACACCAAAAAGAGCCGGTACTAAAATGTGTTCATGCGAACCTTTTTACCCCCTCGAAAGTCCCTGCTAGAGAGCAGGGACTTTCGAGCGGCTCTTTTGTGAGAAAAGAGCTATATTTCTGATTGGCTGGCTGGATTGCAAACCACGCCCCGTAAAACTCCAAAAAAGTTGTGTGAAGCCGTCATTTTATTATCCTCGCATTAGCATTATTAGCATTAGCCCAGCGCAGAAACGCAGAGAGACTAACAACACAAAATAAAACATGGGAGCGGTGGAGATGAGGAGGTGTCGGCGTTCTGGCGATTTACTCGGAAGGCTTCAGTAGAAGCTGCTGGGACTCCCAGCAGCTTCTACTGAAGCCAGTCCCCAACTCCGGGGACTTCCGGCCGGGGACTTTGGGCGGCAGTATACGCCGTGAAGTGGTTTGCGGCCTGACAGTAAGCCCGAAGAAGAAGAAGTGATGTCAGCGGCTTAATTTGCCTAATCCACCCCCAGGGACTTTTTCCGGTGTGAACGCGATCTGTACTTAGTTCATGCGAACTAAAGAGTTCGCATGAACTAAGTTCGCATGAACCTTTGTGGGAAAAGTACCGCAGTGTGAATGCACCTAATCATTTTATTTTAAGCCTCTTCAGTCAATTGCTAATTGTTGCTGAGTATTATTCCGAGTGTGCTTGTTTTTCTCTTTGAAAGTTATCACATAACGGCATTGTAATACATGGTTCGGCTGCATTAAGTATTACATATCTGCCGTAGTTCTCTATTTATAGAGCCCTGCTGAGAAGACTTCTAGACAAACAGGAGAACTGCCGCCACAACTGAATACGTGACGTGGATCATAAATATATAAGCAATTAAACAACATCTTACATTTCTTTTCACACAATACGTCTCCTTGCAGTATCAACACTAATTCGGCTGACTTTTATATTAAGCCTGACAAAGTACTTAACGTCTAATATATTGCTTTCCTGCAATGTTAACTACTGTATGTTTAAGCACTTATTTTAACTGATATTATACCTATGTATTATACTCTTATAAGATGTATGTAGATAGTATAATAAATGTGCAGAATATCACAGTTTAATGGTGGAGGTATACACACATATCGATAGATGTTTTGTAATGCACTGTTGAAGAACCTGCGACCCAAGTTTTTCATTCATTGCATAACTACACCGTAGTTGTGTATAATATGTCAATAAACCTTAGAAAATCTTGAAAGGGATGTGCAAACTAGTCTTTATATACAGTCTTTAACTATTAGTAGAGAATAACGAGTAATGAATATACTTTATAGGGATCCTATTAATGTCTAATAATGAA